>NW_012147841.1:2079658-2089667 GCF_000956105.1 Propithecus coquereli
CACAACAGCTAAGGTATGCAATCAACCTAAGTGTTTATCAGTGGATGAATGGATAAAGAAAATGTGGTGTATATAAATATATGTGCATATATATAGAGAGAGAGAAATTTCTCATAATTTAAAAAAGTCTTGACAATGAAACATACAAAAAAATTATAAAATAAATATAGAAATTCAAATATATTTATTCACAAATAAAATGGTAGTTAAAGTTCTATGGTCATTGAAATAACAGTAGTTTAATAGGTTTCACAAAGAAAGTATTTAATTTAGTAGTACTTCTTTTGAATATGAGGCTTTTTATTACCTGAGGGTTTTAAATGAGTTCATATTTTTAGATCACTAGTGATATGTGTGGCATCCTGCTTTGTGATTTGCATTTATAATTTTTCATAGTATAAGAAAGCAGAAAGGAGGAGAAAAAAGGAAATCTAAATAAACTTAATTAATTAGATCTTTCCAAAGCACTTGAGGAAAATGAAGCTTGGAGTCCAAAATATATAGTATACTTTGTTTTAACAGATAACCCTATAAAATGTATTCTCTTACCATGTCAGAAATTTATAACGTCAATTGTCATTTATTCAGCAAGGGCCAAAAAGCTAACTCTTCAATCATGTCCAAGACAGTTTTGAGTAATTGTTGAATTTTTTTCTGAAACACTGAGTGAACATAATGCTCCTGACCTCTTCCAAAATCCTGATTAGCAAATTTAGTGAAGGGAATAACCTTGTTCAGCTTAGATAGAGGGTTGACTGTGGAGCCAAGTTCGTAACATGACAAAATTAGTCTTTAGTTTTCCATGTAGGGAGCTCTAAGATTGCAAAGTTGCACAGTTTTAAAATGGTTGCACAGTTGTAAAATGGACTGGGTGTGTAAATCTGTGTGATTCAGGGTTGTGGTTTTAGCATGTCAAAGTGGCAGCACACCCAAGAGTCATACCCTCATTCCTGTTTCCTATTTTTTTTAATCAAAAATAAGGAATGCATTTCAATCTGCCTAACTCCACTACCTTGCCATTGAATGCAGTGTGGGGAAAAGGATCATATGTATTAGCTCTTAAAACTTTCAAAGTTAAATAAAAATTCTGTCTATCAGTGAGTCTTTTACAAAACTAGAAAGTTTGTGAGTTAATACAAAAATATTACATAGTTACTACTACTTTTTTAATAAAAATCTTAAACTATTACTGATTGCTTTTTTGGAAGAGTTGCTTCCAGGGAGATACAAGATCTTCTTTGATCCTTGAAGCTTTTCTAAAAATAAAAATTATTAAATCAAATTAAAATATCACTGGACTTAAAAGTAAACAAATTTATGAATTCAGTTAAAATAACCTAATTGAGGATCCTCTTTTCATTTTTTTTTACTTTTAGATCTGAATAAATTATGATTTTTTTTGATGTCTGCCATCAATTTGCTTATATTTGTATAATTCCATTTAGTCATATGGCAAGATCACAAAATTCTGTTGATGTTTAATGTCACATTAAGATTTTAATGTTTTTTTAGCCAACAGCTCTTTATTGTATGTTTCTTCCTACCTCCTTTGTATTATTTTTTTATTTTATTGGAATAGTCTCTAGTGTTGGAGAGATGCAATCTGAGAGTAACATTGACAATATTAATGTATATCAAAGACAGGAAAGGGGAGTAGAGTTGATTTCAGAAGCAATTGTAAAGCATGCCTCCGTTTTTTGGTGATATTCTCTAATAAATCTCCTTACATTATTAACTGCATTCTATATTTGTTTTTTTATAGCCATTATGTACATAAAGTAGAAGTAATTTATAAATGAGTATGCTTTGAGATTTTCAAAATTCAAACTGTATTTGGACCAGATTCGTTGAAAGTTATCAGAAAATTAAGCATCTAGTTTTAAATGGGAAACTAGCATAATTTATTTTTGTAAGTTTCCTTTCTTTGTGATTCTCTTCCCTTTGCCTAAAGTTATTCTTATTTATAAATGAAAACTTCAGAAAAAAATGTCTCCTAGGTCATAGATTTCCTCTCAGCTACTGATTTTCTGCCAGTACTACACATGGTGGTCACTACCAGTTTAAGTAATTGAACTAAGATGTCTATTGAACTTGTAGCCAGACAGCTCAGTCTCTGCTTAATGATTCAGGCTGTCTAATGCATCCCTGAAAATTAACTAGCATAATCCATAGTTTTAGCACAGTTCAAGACTCAATTTACAAATTTACCATAAATCTTCTTTCCGTCTTATTTTCAAAAAGGAACTAAAATTAAACGTGTCTTGTATTACAGCCCTTACTTATATGCTTATCCTGGAAAAACACCTGTGTGCACGCACACATATACACACATATATTTATAGCTGATGTGCCCTTTTATGATGTTAGAAAAGTAACAGAAGCCACAATAGCATTCTGCTTTCATTGCATTATATTTCAATTAATTTCACAGACATTTGTTGAGCTAGAATGTAGTGGACACAGAGATAAATAAAAATAGTTTTGTGTCTTTTAGGAATTCCAATCTATTGGATAATATCATTTGAGCAGACATTTTCAATACCTCACACCAATATCCACTCAGATCTTAGCACTTTAGAGAGATAAGCATTTGAATCTTTTTGATTAAGGTCTTTCTCCAACCACTGATAAATTAGCAATTTACCACAATTTACTGCAATTCCAGAGAATCAATAAATCCTGGAGGTGATAGGAGTTAGTGTAATAAATACCCTACTTTCTTATCTTAGCTACACCTGCCATCTTGGGGAATGGGACTTCAGTTGTCCACAGTGTTAACTTGTTGGATAATTTTTTTTTTTGGCTTTTCCTTTTCCTATATCATTTTTCCATTCCAATAAGTGTGTTTCCTGATATCAATTCCTGAATAAACTACTTGCACTCAGAACTTGTCCCAGGGTCTGCTTCTGGAGGAAACTACACTACAGTATTAATAATTACCTAAGTATTATGGAGCCATTGTATGTTTAATTAACCGTAAGCAGTTCAGTGTTTCAGGGATTTCTGAGAGATGAGGAAATAGTTGGAAAAGCCAGATTATGAGGACAAACACAGTTTACAATGTTTGGGGGTGTCACTGAAGATTTAAATCAGGAAAATTATTTATTTTGATGTTCAATTCATAAAAATAACCTTAGTACAAAGAGAGATCGGATACACATGTGCGTGCACACGCAGAGATTATTACAGTGGTCCAAATAATTCCCTTTTCTCTGGGAAGAAAAAAAGCTTATTCCTTAATGTGCTCCTATGAATGGACCTGGAAAGCTGTCCTTTTGAAAATAAAATGTGCATACCCCCTATTACATACTAGATATCTGACATGTTCTGTGGAGGACAGAGTGACTCTCAAACCCAGTCCTGTCCTCAAGTCAAAAATAGAACACTTGTAAATACTAATATTCAAGGGACAGAGAAAGATAATCCATATTGAAAGAGTTCTGAGAATCTGGAAGAGGAGAAGTCAATGAGTAGGAGAGTTTGAATAAAGAGAGAGTGGTCAATAATCACGAAGAGCACAAAAGTCATCAGGGAAGATAAATACTGAATATAGGATATTGAATTTCTACATTAAGGTGTGAAACATGTATCCCTAATTAAGGAGCACAAACAATATTTATGACAAGTTTTCATTATAATAGAATCAAAGCCACAAGAGTTCATAATTTATGAGCAATGCTTCTACTTTATTCCCATTCTTATACACTGTTTTCCAACTAAAAATACTTACGTCTTAAGGTAAAAATATGAATGAATATATGATGTTTTGAGGCTCAAGAAAATGGCACCTTCTGAAATTATGTACATTATTTCTGAATTCTAGACATTTACAAAATTATCAAAAGAAATCACAATGGATAACACACAAAATGTAATTTGAAGTTGATGGATGCTAATTATAAAGTCTAAAAGAGACAACACATCTAAACATCTTAACACTCTGTTGATGACCCATACTCTATGCAAAAACATAAACATGTCAAAATTGCTTTTGTGGTTAAAAAAAGCACACAAATCTACCACATTTAACCTTTGGTCTTTAAAATGAGCTAATAAAAATGAAGGGAGGATTAAGAAATGCAATTTTGTGTGTATGAGTATGTATGTATATATCAAAAAATAAAATTGGAAGTAAGAAGTCACTCACAGAAAAATTAACTCTGATTAAACCGTTAATATCTGCCAGGACAGACAACATAAGACTTCCCAGATCTACTCACTTCTATGAAGCCTCTCCTTCTTCCCTTTTTCCTTTACCTTCCCTCTCCTCTTCTTCTCCCTTTCCACCCTCCTCCAGGACATTAAAGTTTCCAGAATACAACACTACCTGGTGGGGCCCCTCCTCCAGGAGCTCCCTTGCTTTGCCTATGTTTGAGTGAGTAAGAAAACTTTGAATCACTTGTGAGCACTGGTTTCAGTGTCTTATGTTCAGACATGGACATTACTAAAGAGAGAGAAAGCCTGACCTGGCACTGGCTTGGTTGAACAGTAACAAAAATCAATAAAATGGTTATAATGAAATGTAATAAATGTATTTTAAACAATTCTATATTGTTTGTTTTTATATAAGTAGAAACCTATTGAAGCACTATATTTTTGGAATTTGGAATTATATACCTTTTCATTTTTTTCTTACCATGTGGCTCTTTCAAACACAGATAACTGGATAAATAAATTAAAGTTTAGACTTTATTTAGTACATCCAATAGAAACACTTGTAGATCCATAACATATTTCTAAAAATGTATTATTATCATGGTATCAATTTCTGGTATCAATTTCTTATTAAAATGTTCAGCTAATATGGATGGATTCAAATGTATAGGTAGGATAATCATCTGGTACTTTTTCATCTCTCAAATCTACAGTATTTCAAGGAGTAGATCTGTTTGTGTTTTTCTTTTAATTTTAAAAAGTTTCCCTAACAAACAACCAGAAAGTTAATGTGAAACTGAGAGATAACAGATTACCATATATCCCCAGGCAATTGAATCTAAGAAGTCCATATTCCAGGGGCAGGTTTAAAGGAAAAGTTTTGCATAATTTGAAGGCTAGCATCTGGTTTAGAAAAGCAATGAAGATGTTTTAACATATCATCTTTTCTGCACAGACAGCAGTTTTGTTGGGAGATAATTCTCTACACCTCTCTGGTGTTTCTGCATATTTTGTAAGCAGAGGCACTGACAGCTTTCGTTCTAGACTCTCTCTTAAAATGTCTTTATATAGGGCCAGGTGCAGTGGCTAATGCCTGCAATTCTAGCATTTTGGGAGACCAAGGTGGGAGAATTCCTCGAAGCTAGGAGTTCAAGACCAGCCTAAGCAACATAGTGAGACGCCCCTCTTTTTAAATAAAAAAATACATAAATAAATAAAAGAACTAGCTGAATGTGATGGCACATGTCTTTAGTCCCAGCTACTTGGGAGGCAGAGCCAAGAGGATCGCTTGAGCCTGGGAGTTTGAGGTTGCGGTGAGCTGTGATAGTGCCATTACACTCTAGCTCAGGGGCCACAGAAGACCCAGTCTCAAAAATAAATAAATGAATAAATAAATAAATAAATAAATAATAAATTGTTTATATCGTGAAACACTTTGGAATGTAGTGGTAGTATCTCCTCCTTAAGCAGAAAGCAGATTTGTTTACTGTCCACTATAATATTAAAGGGCTACCCTTTGAGGCATTTTGCTTGCACCCATTACTAAAAATGGGTTTCTTAAGTTCAGAGTTCCTCATCTGTAACACAAATCCACTGTGTGTACAACATACACCTGGACCACTAACTGGTCACCCCCCCGCCAGGAACTTGGAGGTTAAGAGAAAACAACACAAACCTGAGGCTCATGCTGCTTACTGTGATGTGATGGTCTCTGATCAAGGGCTCCCAAGTCTACTGTCAGCATCTAGGAAACCGTGGCCAAATAACTTATTAGCTTGCATGCAGGGTAAAGTCTTAGACCTGTTGCAGCTTTTGAAAGTTTTATGATGCGTCGAGATTTATAGTTTTAAATGATGGCATTATAATCAAGTCCTCAACTAAATAATGTTCTTACTAAGTTAGAATACTAATTGAAACAAAGTCATTCATTTCTGAGATAATAATTCAAATAGCTCATAATTAGCACCATATTCTCTAATTAATAACAGTTCAAGGCATAAAATCTAAACGTGCTACAAATAGACAAAAAGAGTTTAAAAAAATTCAGTCAAGTGTCCCAATGATTAAGGATTCTGCTTATCTATTTGCCTTGCCTGATGAATTGACTTAATTTCTCCTGTGAGAATGAGCTGAATACAAGACAGGGAGGTAGGGTGTTCAATTTCAGTTATTATGTTTTATTCTTCATATTTTTTTTGCTTAAAAAGAATAAATTACTTAATTATAATAATAGCTTCAGTTGTTAGAGAGCAAAACATGGTTTCTTAGTTGAAAGGCATTTTTTAAAAATACTTTTTAAAAAATTTGAAAAGTAGTTCTAATTTTACACAATTGAATGGTACGTATTAAAACATATTTGAAACTCGGACTTGGGGGGGAGGGGGAGGAAGGGCAACATACATAACCTAAACATCTGTACCCCAATAATATGCTGAAATTAAAAAAAAAAACAGAAATACTAGAATATAGTCACTTTCCATTTTATCCTCATATTACTAATATAACTGGGTGTGATAGAAAAGATATCGCATTTTTTAATATTCAAATGTATGTATCTTTTCAGTGCTACATGGGTTATATATATCAAAAGTGAAAGTGCTGATTGTTCCAGGCTTCTAATATTGCTTTTAGTTATATATAATAAGTTTCAAAGTCATTACATATCAAGAAAAGTTTTTTTATTAAATTTCTGAAAAACATATACTATATGTTTCCCTTAACATTTTATCTTTAATTATTAAATAATGAAATTCATAATATAACATAGTTCTCTTATTCAAGATCCAGTGCAATCCTATTATTTAAATTTAAATCCTATTATTTAAATCCTATTATTTAAAAGCCGCTATACCATCACCTGTAAATCAATGTCTCAATTCTTTAAATTTCCTCTTACAGGTCACTGACTTTCATTGTAGAATAAAAAAGTAATAAGTAGACCTTTTTATCGTTTGTTATTTAAGTCACAGTTTGAGATGCTTAAAGTCATTAAGAGTAGTCAAGTACATTGTATGAGTCTTATTAAAATTGCCAGCATACTGCTTGTCCTTCTTTTGATCATTGCGGCAGTACTGAAGTGTCATTCATGCAATTGAAAGAATACAGTAAAGACAATAAATGTCTACATTCAAAAGAAGAAGAAAGTGTTTAAGACTTAGATTTCATTTAGAGTGACTAGTTTTGGAAATTACAAAAGTTTTGTTAGTCGAACATACATGAAAAGTTGGGAAATTTCTCAAATAGTTAGGTACAAATATGATTTAGCCCTGTCAATATTCCAAAAGTATCCTTTAATAGACTATCTCTTCTGCTATTGGGGTAAATACATGTTTGTGTCAGTTATTTTTTGCCACATAACAAATCGGATTAAAATTTATTGGCTTAAAGCAGCTAATGTGCTTATTTGGAGCTGGGATCAGATGGGCAGTTCTTCTGATCTCACCTGCCTTATTCATGCTGGTTGTCTGTTAGCTAATGCCATACAGATGTCTTTAGTGATAACGGCATCTGGCCACACATGATGGTATAAAGGTTCCAAAGAAGAGAGAAAAGCATGCAAGGCCTCTTGATGTCCTGGCTCAGGACTGTAACTCTCTCTCTTCCGTGTGTTCTATTACCAAAAGCAAGTCAGAGGACTAACCCTATTTAAAAGGTTGAAGAAATAGACTTTACCTCTTTAAGTAAGGAGCAGAAAGGTTCCTTTGCAATGGATCAATACAGAGAAGAGAAAATTGAGGCCTTTTAAAATTTTTTTTGCAATCTACCCAATGATGGCACATAAGATGGGAAATTAATTATTAGTGTGAGATTTGATCTTAACTTTGCTTTGTGTTAATAAAATTACATTTGCCTACATTCACAAACTTGAGAGAGTTAAAGCCATATACATTAATCTATATGGCAGAAATTGTTATTGGCACCATAACAATTTAGTAAGTATTTTACAACCGATTTTAATACTTTTTTGTTCTCATATTTCTGTGTGTGTGTGTGTGTGTTGGTGGGTGTGGGTGAGTGAAGGAACGAAACATCACACATATACAAAAAGAAAGTCATGCCCTAGGAACAGAGTATTCAATTAGAAACTTAAATTTCACTGGTATTATAGGGAAACAATTGCACCATTGCATCCTGGTGACTTTGCACGTGTCCGCATAAGCCACTCAGGCAAAGGTTTGAACCACAGCTAATCTGAGCCTTGGTGAAATGCCTGTGATCTTTCTGGAAGACAAGAGGATAGAAAGCTATGAGAAAATGCTATGAGGTCATCCCTACTCACTTCTTTACATCCCATGGAAGGCTGTCGTGCCTCAGTTTTTCATTATCTCCTGGGTTCTGATGAGATACAAGGCTTTTTATCCCATGCCTGTTAGGTTGCCACTGCAGTCTATCAATGTATTTAACTGCCTTCTAGAACTGGAAGACACCTCAGGAACAGGGTGTCCCTGGCACTGCATTGTCATCTAGCAATTTTTGTTTGAGTTTCACACTTTTGCGTGTGTGGGACAAAGAGCATAGTGAGTTGTCTCCTTTTGTGATTCTTTCTTTTGTTAGCTACGTAAGCCATAAACTGGATATAAAAGTGGCTTGCTGTATTTTACTGACTGAATCTGTCAGGCCTTGGCTTTGGCTCTGCCTGCACCTGTGTGCTTGACAGGGCTGTATTTAGAAATATGGCTACAGCAGTATTCACTTTGGCTTACTTCCCTCCTCTTACTTCTGCTGTTCCTTCCCCATCACAAAACCCTGAAAGCGGCAGGTAGCGTTTCTCCCTAACAACATTAGATAGCATACTCTATTCAGCCTCCAAGAAAGTATTATAATTGGCTCAGTTTCCAGAGCCCTGCATCTTGACAGGGACAAACTTCACAGGGACTGTTGAAGCCACATGAGCAACCCTATTCTAATAAGCTCTTCAAAAAGATTCTTATTCATCAACTATGAATCAATATCATAATAAGGAACTGAAACCTTAATGTTATCCTCTTGTGTGTGATGTGATCTCTGTACTCTGCCCAGAGGCCAAGGGAAATCTGTCTTTTCTTTTGTGTTAAGAGCAGCCATCTCTGAGTCTGCAAGTGCTGAGTGTTAGCTATAAAAAACTAGCTACCACTCTCTAAGTCTTTGGGTGTAAACGGTACCTAGTTTGAATTCTAAGATCTCCTAAATTGTAGAAAGTGATCATTCCCCACTCTGACCCTCATATGAATATAACAAGTAGCCTTTGCCAATTGTGTGGTGATAAATGTTTTCCAAGCATTTTTGAGATTGTTACTGTAAAAATGTTTCAGTTTCAATATGAGATATTTACAAAAATAAATGCATTTCATAAAATATTGTTCGGCCCCATAGAGGATATTGCCTGATTCTTAATGATCTAGTCATCAAGCAGTCTAAATCAAGGATATGTACTCCCAATAACTTTTTAAATCACATCCATTATCTAAATACCATTTGATTAGCTTTCCATTGCTTTTTGGGTTTCCAGTATCTTTTATATTTAAAGAAACATGATCATAGGTTTTCAGTGTACTTAATCAAAGCTGGAATATATTGGGAGATTTTTTTTATTGAAAATTTCAAAATTCATTTTGAAGTGTACTTCTTAATATTATACCCTGCTATATCTAGCATATAGATTTAAAAAAAATCCAAACTTTTAATTATATCAAAAACCGACAAATTTTTGACATAACTCAGTATTATAACTAATATAAGCACCAAATGTATAACATAAACTGACTCCTTCCTCATGTTATTTTCAAGAATAAAGAATGTGCAAGTTCTAAGACTTGTGAAGAATATCATGTTTCTTGTATTTTAATATTTAACGTATTTGTGCCTAAATACGACA
>NW_012147841.1:2091519-2092378 GCF_000956105.1 Propithecus coquereli
AATAAGGTAGAGTAAGGTGAAATAAGATTAAGAAGTAAAGACTCCTCACTTCCATTTTCCTCTAGTGATCACTTCACAAGTGAAGAAAATTGAGATCAACATTGCTCTCAGCATTAAGATTCCACAAAGTCTTAGATTCTACTTCATTAGTTGCCTTCAACTTCCTGCTTGAAATTCAAGTCAGAACATGAATGGCACCTGCTATCACATTCTGTGACTATCTGAATCCAGACAAATTTGTATACCCCCAAAGAGGCTTTTTAAAATATTAATATAGTCCAAAATAGACCAATAAAGAAAGAAACTCATGGAATGGACAAATATTTGCTAAATATTATCTAAATAATTAATTGGCTATTTAGAAAAAAATTTGAAACTCAGACATCATTCTATACATTAAAATATATAGAAATATGGACTAATTAAATATTTATACCTCAAAGAGTAAACCCCTGAATAGACAGTGTGAAATGGTTGAGCATATATTAGCCCTCTGGAGGAGAAAGAATTTCTTAAACTTATATGTAAATAAACAATAATAGTTAACAATTAAAGACAAATAGACCCTCACAAATACAATCAACTGATCTTTGACAAAGGAGTAAATGTAAATCATGAAGAAATGATATTCTTTGTAAAAAATGATCCTGTAACAAATAGATATTCATATGCAGACAAGTAAATCTAGACATAGAATTCATACCTTCCACACACAAAAATATTAAAGGGATCATGGACCTAAATTTAAAACACAAAACCATAACATTTCTAAGAGAAAACATAGGAAAAAAATCTATGTGAAATTGGGTTTGTTGATAAATGTCAAGATACAATATCATAAGCATGATCTATTAAAGAA
>NW_012147841.1:2093793-2095722 GCF_000956105.1 Propithecus coquereli
CTGATACTACTATAGGCTGTACTGGAATGGAATGATTATATAAATGGATGAAGCCAGGTTTCTCACTGTTGGAGTGGTAGTTTATAGATAAGTAAGGAAAGATGCTAAAATGACCCATATGGCAATGGATTAGAGTTGGAGACAGTATGAATTCATGTTTAGGTTAATATAAATATAGTTGGCTACATATAAAAATATTTATAGAAATCTATGAAGACATTAGTGTAAACATATATATTTTTGCTCTGTAAGCTGACAGGGCCTAAAACAAATGACACCCCACTAGCAATGAGTATGCCTTTATTTTGGTATCTAACCCCATTCTTCAATTAAAGGAATCAGGGATTCTTGAAAAAATGCCTGGTTCCAGGACTGGGACAGGAAATGTACAAGATGAACTATGAGCATCTTGTGGTGCCTGAAAGTAAGAAGGTGGTCAATTTTTTTAAATACATTTATTACACTATTTCAAAGCAGCACAGGAGCCAACTAAAAGAATTTCTAATGATCCGTTACAAAGGAGCAAAAGTAGTATTGTGAATTCTTTTCAAAAGTAGAAAATTTGAGAAAAAAATTTTAAAAAGTAGCATTGGATTATAATCTAATATCTGAAATAAATATGTGTGAGTCTGATCTACTATAATTGAGTAATTTGAACAAATTAAGTGCAAAAAACAGACGAATTTTCCCTGTAGAATAACTCCACATAATGTATGTAGATGTTGAGCCCTCTAGGAGGGAAGCATATCTTCATTCTGATGTGTGAGCTGTGCGTAGTGATTTCCTTCCAAACTGCACCATAACTAAAAGGAGGAAAATAATAACTTTACAATCAAGAAACCCAATGAACACAACTTCAGGTAGGTGATAAAAGTGAACTTCCACATTCATAAATCATGTTGACAGTATATGCACTTGATATGATGTAATGAAAATGACACTGTAGTCTTTCTTCCAATAACTCATAACCATTGTTTTATCATGAGGAAAACATGACAATATTGGAGCATTCTACAAAATACTAGACCAGTACTGTCAAAATTGTCAAGGTCATCAAAACAAAGAAAGTGTGAGAAAGTACCACAGCCAAGAAAAACCTAAAAAGAGATGATAACTAAATGTAATGTGTTATCCTAGTTAGAATCCTGAAATCAATAAAAAGACATTAGGTACAAATTAAGGAAATCTAAAGAAACTATGGATTTTCATTTATAATAATCTATCAATATTTGTCCATTAATTAGAACAAATGTATCATACTGATATAAGACATTAATAAGTGGAGAAACTGGGTACAGGATATACGGGGACTTTCACTTTTTCTGTAAATCTAAAATTGTTCTATGAAATAAAATCTAATAGAAAGCCAGATATAATAGTGTCTGTGAGAATCAGATGAGATCAGGTATGAAAAAGATCTTTGATTACTACAAAGTCTTGTGCAAAAGTATAGAATGCACTTGCTTCTGGTTTCACGTGTGTTAATATGGAAATTGTTAAAATATGATTTCTAGATTAGAGGAGTTATAACCAAACTATAGTTAATTGATTAAGGAAAGGAGGATATACATTCTATAATTCTCTCAAAGTATCCATATTAATTCAAAATGATATTGAGAATTATAGTTGCTTAGCATAATGATTTGAAAGTTATTTAGGGAGAGTTTTATCTTTAAAAATTGGCTAAAAGATTGTTTTCATAATGTCACATGCCCACAGACAAAATGTTAGTTTAATAAAGCTGAAATAAAGCTCACATGTACTCTTGCTAATTCTCCTTCCCAACAGCTTTTTAATCAATGATACAGTGTTGAGAATTTACAGTGCTACCTTTTTTTTCTTTTCTCCCCTCTTTTAGAATAAGGAAGACAATTTGGATATACTAATTTTGAAGACTATGGATTTATGCATAATAAAAAATTAAAACAC
>NW_012147841.1:2097883-2099814 GCF_000956105.1 Propithecus coquereli
AGTAGCAGCAAAATGTGTACCATTATAGGAAGAAATTTATCAAAGTGAACAAAACTGATAAAGAATTTCCTGTCTCAAATATGAATTGTATCTTCCAAAGTTGCTTTGGTTACAGATAGGTAGAGCTTAATATGGTACAGGAGCCCTACCTAGTAACATCTACTTATGACTCTGTGCAATTACTAATAAGGTTCAATGTAATCTGCTTTCCAGCTTTTCCCCGAGTATCTATGTCTTAGTCTGTTTTGTGCTGGTATAACAGAACACTAGAGATTGGATAATTAATAAACAAAAGAAATTTATTTTTTCATAATTCTGGAGGCTGGAAAGTCCAAGATCAAGGTGCCAGCAGGTGCAGTTGTCTGGTGATGGCTGCATCCTTTGTAGGGGAAAATGCTGTGTCCTCACATGGTGGAAAGGGGAAGGACGAGTGAGCTAACACCACATGAAACCTGTTTTATAAAGGCCTTAAGCCCATTCATGAGGGAGAAGCCCTCACAGCCTAATCACCTCTTGAGGGCTTCACCTTTTAATAACATCACATTGGCTATTAGATTTTAACACCTGAATTTTGGAGGGGACAAATTCAAACCATAGCAATCTATGTGCATGCTCATATCATGAACCTAGCTGTCTTCTTCTATGGCTATTACTAAAATATCCACTATAGCATTCCAACACCCTTCTATGTCACCACAGCAATTTTTATTGCTGAGAAAGCACATGACTCATTGTAACTCTTCCTCTAATTTCTCACATAGATTTCCATAATTTAGTACTTCTATAACGGTTGTTTTCACTAGACATCTCATATTGAGCCAAGAGCAAGGCTATTAGATTCACAAAAAGATTCAGTAAATGTTTAAACACTCCTCTGAAAGCAGGTGCCTAATTCTTCATTCACAGATAAGTAAACATCTCTTGACTCTGTCTATTATTCAATTTATCTTTATTGAGTTTTTACAATTTGCTAGGCATAATGCTACTAATTTCCAAAGAGCAATGTAACCCTTAATTCAGGAATAACCTATTTTATCTCTATTGAGAAGATGTCTTAAGGCTCACACCAGAGAGTGATGGGAGCAGAGAGTTCACAAAGAAATCTATCACTAGTCTCATAAGTGGAGGAAAGACTTGCTCATATATAGAGCAGACTATATATGAACATCTCTCCTTAATATTTGTTTGACTATGCCACTTCTATTTTATGAATGAATTTACTGTGTCACCTCCTCAAATATCTCTCTGATATTATCCAAGACAAAATGTCTTGAGGATTATATGATGCCTGTCAGTGGTGGGGGCAGTTTAGAAGTTATCAACTATCTTTCAAGTGGGCTATATCAGTAGCTACTAGAGGAAGATGTCAAGTCCAACACCAACGGCTTCTCTAAGAAGTCCCATTAAATTTCCACAAAATGCTATAGTATGCAAGTATCATTACTGAATATATGACAAATTTCATCTGAATGGTGAATCATAAGTTACAAATGAGATGCTTGTGCTACTACTGTCTCTCTCTCTTTTTAAAATTAATTGTTTCTACTTAGAATTTTTTTTCAAACTCAGATTCTTCTGATATTGTGATAGGGTATAAAGTAATTCCTAGTAAGGAATATGATTTTTGCCAAAACCCAAAAAGCTCTGCTATTATTTGGACTTCTTTAGTGGAAGTGTCTGTTAGAGGTCATTTATTTTTTATTGTTTGATTACTTTCTCTGTTCCACTACATGCAATTTCCAATTCAGAAATTGGACTGGGCCTTGAATATTAGCTGGATTATGAATTAGGCTTTATTTATTGTATGTGTTACTATGGTCCTTTATTCCTCCTGAGCTTCTTATTCCTCTGATGAGGCAATTATCATAATATCATCAATATAGCAAATGAACATGCTCTTGATGATTATAAATAACTCCAGATTTTCATTG
>NW_012147841.1:2101099-2102430 GCF_000956105.1 Propithecus coquereli
CCTGGTTTCTCATTTGCCATTTTTTCATTTCTCTCTATTGTGTTCCCTTTCTTTTAAATGGTTTTAATCTTGTGGATATTGTACAGCCTTACGTACTTAACTGAGCCAGCAGGTAGGGAAGATCCTTGTCTTACCATAGCAAAATTATATATGATGACCAAGATCAGACAACCCACACCCCCTCTCCCATTACATCTATCATCATAGTGTCAAATGCATTAAATGATGGTCATGATAAAGCCAGATTAATGCCTCCTATATTCATAGTCTTCCAACTGTTTGGAAATGATTATTCTTTTTGTGAGTGGAGGGGGAATGAAAGCAAATTTTCCTCTTAGGATGGGTTTGCCAAACTCTCCAAATAACGCACTGTACCTGATTTGCTGGTGTATCATCTTGAAGCATGTGATCACAGATATTCAAACACACTTGGAGATCACTTATCATCAGTAGCAATACTGCCTTATGTGTAAGGGTACAAGATAACTGTTAAATCCTTGTTAGGGGAAATTCTGAAAGGCTATTCCAGCTACACAGCTCATGGAATGTGGCTGAGACTCAGTCACAACTGCATTGGAAATGAACTCCTTTTGTCCAATTTTTCATCTTATTTTCTTTGTTGTTTACCTATCAAGGGTAACTTCCTCCCCCCCTTAATGTTCTGACTGCAACTTTTCATCAAAGTCTTTCAAAAGAACCTAATATAAGACTCTGAATGAATTGGTAGTCCATGTTGAGTTTGAGCATAACTGAGGATGCTTGGATCATTTTTTGGAAAAAATTTTGGTATTAATAATTTCTGATTTTTCCGTTTGAGCTACTCAGGTTTCTCAGTAAAGATGCTCTTAATATGTTGCCTGGATGGTAAAAGACTAGCTCCCAGGGTTCTTAGAGTCACGTGGAGGGAGGCTAAGCACTTAGTATTCAGCATATAGTATTCCCACATTTATCAAATTCCCAAGTATCAGGTACTGTACTTATGTTCTCAACTCTGGCTGTAGTCACCTGGCACACAGACTTTCTGCTTTTCCCTTTCCAATGAGTAAACCTCCAGCTTTCTGGGAGTAAACAATCAACCAATGAAATGGGTTTGGAAGGAAATCTGAAAATCAAACTTCTTAAACAAATTTCAATTAATCCTTATTTACTTATCAGCAACATCTTATTCCTGGTATTTTCTTAGTCTTTTCAGGATTCTGCCTTAGAGATCACATTATTATTCCACTTTCTGCATATTCATTTTAGGATTTGGTATCGTCCGGATCTGCTAAGTCTGTTACTACTCACCTGTAATGCTTGCAAAACTTTCCAAAATATTTTCACCATAACTG
>NW_012147841.1:2105585-2106715 GCF_000956105.1 Propithecus coquereli
CAAACTAGGAGCTGGATATTCAGTTTAACCCTGATATGATCTCTCATGGAATTTATAACCTAAATGAAGTGTGCCATAAATGTAAACTAGAAACTGTGGTAAGGGTTATGAAGGCAACAATGAGGATGCTAAGCTACTGAACAACACAGGGGATCTACCTTACAATACATGGTCTTTTAAGGCCTTACTGAAAAATGTGAGTTCTATGCTGAGTCCTGAAGGAGGAAAAGCAGCTAATCATATTCAGGACATGGGGGAAATTGCTCCAAGCCTACTGAATGTTACAGATAAAAGGCAGAGTTTGGACTGAGGTCAGTGTATTCCAGAAACTGAAAGAAAATTTCTTTGAGTATTAAGACAAATGATGCCACATAGAAACCAAGGGGTATAAAAAGTTTTTTTTTATTTCAGAATATTACGGGAGTACTAATATTTTGGTTACCTGGATTGCTTGTTATGGATAGAAATTAGCACCTCTTGTGTTATCCTGGATAGAGCTGGAGCCCATTCTAGTGCCCATTCTAGTAAGTGAAGTATCAGAAGAATGAAAAACAAGCACCATCAAATTGGTATTAAGTGATCAACACTTATGTGCACATATGGAAGTAACATTCATCGGGTGTTGGACAGATTGTGGGGGAGGGGATAGGTATATACACACCTAATGGGTGCGGTGTGCTCTGTCTGAAGGGATGGACACTCTTGAAGCTCTGACTTGGGTGGGGCAAAGGCAATATACGTAAACTAAACATTTGTACCCCCGTAATATGCTGAAATAAAACAAAAGAAATAAAAGCGAAAGAAATTATTGACTGAGGGGTAGGAACAGCATGCTGTGAGGTAGAAGTTAGTGAGGAGTTTGGCATTAATTGTAAGTGCTGTGGGAGCCACTGTATGCTTTTTAAGCAGGGAAGCAGCCTGATATGTTTTTAAACACAGGGCTATAGAGAGTCCCAGTTGGCAGTACTGGAAAGAAATCTTATCAAAGGAAGAAAATACTATCCTAAGGATGTAGAGGAAAGTGATTAAGATGTAATGCATGTTTCCCAATGAAATATCAACACCGATGAGATTTTTAAAGACTACCTTTTACTTCTTTATTCATGAAGAATCCAGTGCATGCTTCAGAA
>NW_012147841.1:2112002-2113472 GCF_000956105.1 Propithecus coquereli
AATTGTACCAGACATTTGTTAAAAATGACAAAGATTTTATTCAACCCTATTGTAATAGGGGAGAGAGATTGAACTTTTATCTCTGTTGAAACAAAAGTCAGGACAATTTTTAAGCACTATTGAGCCAGTGGGAAAATCCTGAGGGACATCGGGGGTGAGTTTGGCCAATGTGATTGGGCCATCTATGCTTGCTAATTGGCACTTATGAAAGTTAGGCTCCTGTTCTGCGGCAGAAACTGGGATAAGACAGTTGTGCCACCTTTCCTGAAGATTACCTTTCAAAGGCATGGATGGCATCCAGGTCTTTGAGAAAGGTATTCCTGGGTTGCAAAACTGGCAAGAGCCTGGGAGATTTAAATATGAATTGTGCCGAAAAAGAAATTACAATAGCAAATTTTCTAAGTTAAGTGTTTTAATAAAAGGGATGCCTGGGCCTGTCTTCAGGAAAAATACTGTTTAAATTTTAGTCAAGCTAAGGGGGACATTAAGGACGTCTTGGTCAATAGAGATATACTGGCACACACTACACATAAGTCAGAATATAATTCTAAAATGTTGGTCAAGTTGCCCACAGCAAGCCAAGCAAACTAAACCAAATAAATTAAAAACAGAAAAACAAACAAAAAATATAAATAAAATGTCAATATTAAGTCCTAACATATCAATAACTAAATTGAGTATAAATTATCTGAATTTTCAAGACAAGTCAAGGCGAAGATTGGCATAGTAGATTAGTAAACATTACCCAGTGATAAGCAGTCTTCAAGAAACTCATTTCAAATATGATGATATGGGTAGATTGAAAGTAAAAAGATGGAAAAAGAATATCATGTAATCATTTCAAAAGAAAGCAGGAATGGCTATTAATATCAGGTAAAATAGACTTCAAAACAAAGAATACTACCAGAAAGGAATTTTATATAATGATTAAAAATGTTAGTCCAGTGAAAAGACATGACAATCCTAAATGTGTATGCAACAGACAACAGAGGAACAAATTGTGTATGTAAAGAAAAACATGATAGAACATAAATGAGAAAGAGACAAATCTGCAATTATAATAAAAGACTTCCCTCTCTCAACAACTGAAAGAACAAAAGAGAAAAGCAAGGATATAGACGAGCCCAATACCACCATCAACCAACAGGATTTTATTGATATTTATAGATAGAAGACTTCACTCAACAAAAGTAGAACACTCATTTTTAAGTGTCTATGAAACATACACTAAGATAGACCATATCCTAGAAAAAAATTCAACAAACATAAAAAAAGAATCAAAATCACACACATCTGTTCTCTGACCACGGCAGAATAAATCTAGAAATCAGTAACAGGAAGATAAAAAGAAAATCTCCAAACTCTTAGAAGCTAAATACTACATTTCTATATAATCCATAGGTCAAAGAGGAATTCTCAAAAGAAGTAAAAATACGTTAAACTGAAGGAAAATGAAAATAAAACATATCA
>NW_012147841.1:2113522-2114834 GCF_000956105.1 Propithecus coquereli
TAAATAATTATTTCAATTTTCCACTTCATTTTTTGCATGTCAATATAACCTTGAGTTATTTCTTTAAAGAGATATTTGACATAGTGTGACTTTTCTCTGCCTTTTAAAATAGAATGTGCCACATTTGCATTTTCACAATAGTAAGTGAAGTAAAGCTTTAGGAATTAGACAGTTAACATAAGCTTGATAAGTGTAATTACCCAAGCCAAGTAACCGACAAATTTTCATTTGATTTTATTACAATTTGGCTTTAGCAATCTGAGTATCATACATCAGGCTTTTTGAAAACATTTTATTTTCCCTTGCTTATTTCTGGAGACCCCTATTAAAATGAAAATATAGTGGTAGATGTAATAATCAATGCCTTTATGCATCCATTCACTTACTCTGTTTTAATTTTAAGATATATATCACTTTATATTTGCATGACAGTTTAGAGTTTCAAAGTGGTTTCATGTTCAGGAACTGATCTAATTTTATCATTTACCTTTGTTTTGGTAGAACAGACACGAATGGTGATGATTTTTAAGCTCAGAATTGCTTCCTCTCTTCTAAGCATATACTAATTTTGGTAGAGTGATTACTTTTTCCCAGTCTTTACTTCCTCACTGTTACAGAATTATATATCTGGGTCTTTGCAATTCAACATTAGAATGCCTCTGACGACAGTAAACAGGATATATTTCCCTGTCCTGTTCATACTCCATGTGACCAAATGATTTGATTTGTCCAGTATAACCAACCTGTCAGTAACGAGGCAACCCTTCCCTTCTGCCCCTCATAGTGTCAGAAAGATCAACCAAAGAGTCAGAAATTTTACCTCTACGCAGCAGTTATGATACTATTAATACTTTCCTGCAATGGGATTCAGTAATGAGGTACTCCTAAACCTCCCAGCCATAGACTTATCATTGAAGGACTAATGGGGAACCAGAACTCCCACCCTACCTAGTTGTGACAAGAAGTACCTGCTCTTGGGTGTCAACGTAGGCTGAGTGGGGACTTTGGACACAAATCACCCTCACAGTGATGAGGCAGCATACCCCCTTTCCCTTGCAGGAATGGTATCAGAGGAAACCACCTAAAACAGAAGCTTTAAATAAAGCCTAATACTTAAAATGTCCAAGTTTTAATAAGCAATCATTTGTTGTAAAAAGAATAATAAAGATCTCAAATCGAATGAAAGAAGACAACCATAGAGGCCAAGACCAGGATGACAAAGATGTTAGAGTTATCGGACAAAGATATGTTAAAGCAGCCATCATAAAAATGCTGTGATAACCAATTATCAAAATGTGTGAAATGAATGAAA
>NW_012147841.1:2127075-2127556 GCF_000956105.1 Propithecus coquereli
AAAACAAAATCTGAGAATAGATATACCTTACTATCAAGGCATGTACTCAGCTTTTCTATTGTCTCACCAGATATTTGAATGATTTTCAAAGTAAAATTCTTTATTCTACTTGAAAAAAATGACCTATGGGAAATTTGGAACTCAATAGACTAAATTATTTAACAAATTGTTTGAGAAAAGAATGTTAAAGGCAAGTATAAGAAAATACAAACTGATTTAAAATAGGAGAGTAGCAGTATAGCAAAAAGCATGAGATATTGAGCTAGACTACTGATTTCAACTACTGGTTCTGTACTTATTAGTCATGGGAAATTGGATAAGTTTCCTAGAAATTCCTAAGTCTCAGTTTCCTCACATGTAAAAAGGATAGTATTATACTAATACCTAATTTATACTTTATTCCGAAGATGACATGAGTTTATTAATTTACTGCATACTGAAAAGTGACTGGCGAACAGAAAACAATAAATTAAAATTATTA
>NW_012147841.1:2128780-2129898 GCF_000956105.1 Propithecus coquereli
GTGGAAATAATATTAATAGCAAAATTAAAAATATAATCAACCTAGAAAATATACACAAAAAGGAAGAGTAGACTAATTATTCAAAATAAAGATGAAAAGAATGAAATCAGATGTGTCAATAGTTATACAAAGTGTGAATTAACTAAGTTTTGTTTTTTGGAAATAAAAGATGGCCAAGTTGGTTTAAAAGATATAGACTAGCTTTATAAAATTTACAAACAAGAGCAACAATAACAACAAGGCAATAACAATACCATAGAAGAAAAACTTATAATAAAGGTGTGACCTAAGAGATAACAGCCAAATGCAATGGAAAAGAAAGTGGAATTGGCAATACTAATTTCAGATGAGGTGAAATTTGATGTTAATGGCAAATATTAGTAATATTAAAATTATGAAAACATGCAAGACACACTTTATAAACAATATAATTCATCAAACTGTGTACACTAAAGAAAGAAGCAACTAAAAATATAAAGCAAAACTACTAGAAATGCAAGGAGTCCTGATAAAAACAGATGAAATAAAACAATAAAGTGAGAACATAAAAAACTAAATTTAAAAACTGCATACCAGAAAGCTAATTACAGTCATTCCTTGTTGAGGGATTGGTTGTAGGACATCCTATGTCCCCACTACCCACAGATACCAAAATCCTTGGATGCTCAAGTCACTGATATAAAATGGCAGAGTATTTTCATATAACCTATGCATATTCTCTGGTATACTTTAAATCATCTATGGATTACTTATAACACCTAATACTCTGTAAATACTATGTAAATAGCTGTTATATTGTGTTCTTTAGGGAACAATGACAAGAAAAAAAAGTCTGTATGTGTTCGGTATCTACGCAATTTTTAAAAAATTTTCATTCATCAGATGGTTGAATCCACAGCTGTTTAAATCCACAGATGTGGAACCCACAGATACAAAGAACAAACTGTAATAGGAGTATACAAAGCTTTACCTTTAAGAAGAGATAAGTACATGAGTGTATGATTGTCTGTGAAATAGTTTCAGAATTCAATCATGTACTTAATCACAAACAAAATTTTAACAAATAAAAAGGTTTAAGGACACCACCCATCATCACAATCCAATTCAATTAGAAATAA
>NW_012147841.1:2130221-2130815 GCF_000956105.1 Propithecus coquereli
TGTAATTAATTGGATTAATTAGGTGTAAATAATTGAAATTACTACCACTAAAATGGATAAAATTGTAAATCTAGAATATTATTTAGATTGCAGGTAGAAACAACAATCACTGAAAATTTCAATTGTTTTAAAAGGAAAATGAAAGAATGCTTGGGAAAATAAGACTTTTAAGATGTCTTATTTTAAAGAAAAAGCTAATACTGCCAAGCACCCTAGGAAGATGAACTATTCAAAGCATAATTAGTAAAATCAAAATTTGAACTGAGAGGATGAAGGTGAGTTTAGAAAAGTGAAAGGAATCTCAGGAAACTCTTCCACAAACAATATTCAAAAAAAGAAAGAAAAGCATGACATAAATGGTAATGAGATTATACGCTCAAAAAATTAGAGTAAATAGATAAGTTGGGAAGAAGTTGAAAGCATTTGAAACAAAAACCCTTTCATTCTCATAGATAAACTTGAGGAATGTGACTACCTTTTTTATCATTATTATAGAACCAATGATTTGCAGTATCTTAATTGAAAATTGAGATTCCCTGAATGTTGTTTCCCACAAATGATTCTAAATAAAGGGGCAGTTTACATAAACATGTA
>NW_012147841.1:2131420-2136828 GCF_000956105.1 Propithecus coquereli
AGGAAGATTTAACTTGATCTTTCATGAAAGCTTCATTATTCACTGGGTATAGGCCAACAAAAAAGTCATAACTCCATACTTTCTCTCCTCTTCCTTTTCCAATAAGACAATTCCATTAACTTTTTTCACAGTGGTCTATGATCCTTCATAGTATTAGTAAGATATTTAAAATAGGCATTAAAAATAATGTAATAAATATTTTGTATTATTTTTACTCCACTAAACATTGTAACTCCTTAGATAATTATTTAAAAATACATGTCAAATGGGTGTCATAGTGTTCTAGATAAATTAACTTAATTTCTTTTCATTATAAAGAGCTATTTAAATATTTAATGAGAATTGAATAGATAAACTATATTGTCTATTTAAATTTTGCAAGATAATAACCACATACAATATTATTTCTCTTAATCACATCCTTGATTTATATTTTCTTCTCCCCCTGCTTCCTCAATTTGGGGATCCTGGTTTGTTTTATAGCCAGCTTATAAAAGAAAACTGTGGCTAGAAGATCCAGAATCCTATTCTAGAACTAAAGTGAAACCATTGGACAGTAAGCGGGACCAGTTTTACTTCTGTCCCTTAGATTACTGACCTACTACAGATATCGCCTATTGTATCTTTCTATTGCAGATACATCATCATACGAAGTGTCTGATATAATATATACGTAGGACAGTGAAGCATGGTACTACACTTTTTACAGTGTTGATTCTGAATTGGGGCTTTGCCTGTACCTTTATAAGACAATCCCGAAATTCTCTCGGGCTACCTCTGTATTGTGCAGTACATGGAATGAAAGACGACCAGTGGATCTCCTGGTCATCTTCTCACTCCTACCCCTCCTTTGCTGTCATGTGTGTTTGTCTCAGGTTTGATGCTATATACTATGTAGCATTCTATGTTGACAAATCAGTTATTTCTTATGCCCATCTACGGTGGTGCTAGCTGAGGCTCTTGGACAGGAAAGGTAAACCCAGAAAAGGAAACTGTCACTTTGAGGATGAATAAAGAAAGAACAAAGTAGGAAACCAGTCTAATCAACTTGTTTTCATGTGACCTATTTATCTCCTTGAGGAACAGGGTCATATTATGACCCAGTAGTGGTGTCTTGCTGATGGGATGGAAATTCAGAAGTAACTCAGAAAGAAATTCAGGGTAATTATATTGGCCTTGATATATAGAAATTCATGCTATCGGACCCAGCCTTTGCTTCAATCTCTTCTTCCATGACCAATCTGTTCATGTGCCCATTGTATCCAATATGGGATGGCTTATTTCAAAGCCTGAGCAACAACAGTCACTGTCCTTCAAGGCTAGCCCTGTGGCCTTCAAGTGGCCACAATGCACTTTTGCCTGGTTTTGGATTGTATCCCTTTATTGAGTCAGCTGATTTGTAAAGCAATTGTGAGCATGTTCGTCCTTCTTCAACTAGTTGTTTAGGAACCCACATCAGACCATAGGTATGGGCTTGGGGACATGCTGATGCAGTTATGATGAGTGCCGAAGTGTCCAGGGCCATCTATTTATAGGTTAATTATATACTTTTGGGGTTGTAGAAAGTGAGCAATACTCTGTGGGCTGCCTGTTTATTTTGCCCATAGGAATCTATGATCTATAAACCATCTCCACAAACAACCCCTGCATTTTAAGGTACCCTGGCTTCCACTCTGACCTTGCTCGTCATTATGGTAACTGTGGCCTCCTGGTTTCTGGTCTTAAGCACCATCATTTATTTCAGGGTCTTATCATCCCATTGATATTGATAAGCTCAGCTCTATGATCACCTTTTCTATTATCAACCCTGGCCTGCAGAGAGCTACCACTGATCTTCTGCCCAGCACATTCCTAACGGCTTTAGTGAATGATGTGCCTTTTGGGCCATCCTATGTAACATAATTATCTGATAGGTCATCTGGCCTTGCATAATACATCCATTTTACCATGTCTATTTACCTCAGCCTTTTTTATTTTCCTTTTTCTACTATCTACAGCACAACCGAATCATTTTCACTTCACTGAGAATTAACCATTGCTTTGTCCTGGCTTGGAAGACCATCCTAGCAGTAAATTAGCTCCGTTCCCCGGAGTCCTTGCCAAATCAGTAAATCCCATGTCTTGAGAAAGTATCCCAAAGTGAATGAATTATCCAGTATAATGTTCTAATCCCTTTAATCAATTACCCACAAATCTAGTCCTAGGGAATAATACTCTTTTAGTTCTTGCTAGTAAATGCTGATTAATCCTCGCAATTCTTTGGCATATAGTTTTATTCATCCTTCGTTGATCCCAGCATATCATCATCCAAGTTATGATGGGATTTAACCTCATTATTGACCTAATAGCCAGGAAAGACTGTGGAAGCAGTTCTTGAGGTTATACATGATGTGTTAGAGATGAAAAGCCTCTCTAGTGTCATCTAGCACAATAGAAGTAATATATTTTGAAACAGTTTGTGCTCAATAGGCACAACATATAGAAGTGACTAACCTCATTTTAATCTTCCAACATACTAATTATGGAAATCTCTAGTTGTTTTACATGCTGAATTTATGAATGATAGACTATTCTATTTCATTCTTCTTTCAAACTTCAGATTAAACTGCTAAATTGCATAGAATTGCTTAATTTCCTTGTATATAATTATATCACTTTAGCAAAACTCCTCTTTGAAAAAATTAACACAATATTTTAAAATATAATTGATGAGAAATAATGCCATATTCTGAAATATGTTGTACTCCATTAAATAAGCAGAATGAGAAGTTACGATCCCAAAGAGTGAATGATCTGTGTGGCCATTAAATAATGAGATGAGCCATTAATGTTATTTTATGACTAATTAATATTTCTCTAGTTCTATAGAAATGAAAATATATTTTTGGTCTATTAAAATACAGATTCTTACCTTCACATTTTGTGGAATCAAAGTTACAACAGGAAAAGCATATTATTTAAAAGCAATCGACCTCCAAGTAAAATCTTGGTGACTTGCTAGAGAGTTTTTTTCCCTTAAGATGGAGTCTCTCTCAGTTATCAAGGCTGGAGTGCAGGAGCACTATTTACTTCACTGCACCCTTAAACTCTGGGGACTAAGTGATCCTCCTACCTCAGCCTCTCAAGTAGCAGAGACTACAGTTGAGTGCCACTCCTAGCTATTTTCACAACATTTTTGGTAGAGATGGGATCTCACTATGTTGCCCAGTGTGGTCTCAACCCCTGGCCTCAAGCAATCCTCCACCTTGGCCTCCCAAAATGCTGGGATTATAGGCATGAGCCACCGCACCCAGCTGAGAGTTTTGAATAATTACCTATGCCAGTGGTTTTCAAGTTATTTGGAAACAGTTTGATTGCATTCGATATCGCTTTTAAGATTTGTTAGGCTGGATCAGAACAACTTCTGTCTAAGGCTAATTCTTTCCCACTACCAAAACTCTTCTGCTTATCCTCCTATATTATGAAATATTTTAGTTTGTCTTATGGGAATAAACTCTATTTCCAGCACCACGTGAGCATCAGGCACTCTTCTGTCGACTTCGTTAGGCAATTATGTTTCAAGCTTTGGATAATTTCCTCGTATGTGCTATGATTACTATTCTGACAAGTAATTGAAGGAGACCTCTGCATGTTTCTAGGGTTCCTTTTCTGTACAGCTCTCTTCTCTCAAGTAATGTGTCTTGCCGAATCTAGTTACGGTGATTGTAGAAAACTCAGCTCTATTTCCTCAACTGCCAGGCTTCAGGTAGGTTTCTCCTTCCTGCACTGTGGTCTGCAACCTCTCTCAAGACATGTAGACTGACAGTGTCCCTTCCAAAATTTATATACTGAAGCACTAATCCCCAATGTGTCTGTATTTAGAGATAGGGCCTGTGAGGAGGTAATAAAGGTCAAATCTAGGGTCCTAGGTAGGGCTGATGCCCTTATAAGAAGAAGAAGAGACACAGCAGTTGGTCTCTCTGCCATGGGAGGACACAGCAAAGATGCAGCTGTCTGCAAGCCAGGGAGAGAATTACTATTAGAAACTAAATTGGCTGGCACCTTGAGCTGGGACTTACCAGTCTCCAAAACAGTAATAAATAATTTTTTGTTGTTTAAGACACCTGAATGTAGTAGTTCGTTTTAGTAGCTCTAGTAAAATAGGACAAGACGCTAAGCTGGGGCAAGCATAGGGCTCAGCTCATTTGTTTCTCTTATCTTGCGAACACTGTCATTTGTTGCTTGATATCCAGTGTCTTGAAAACCATTGTTTCATTTAGATTTTGTGTACTTTTTCAAGAAAGAGGTTCAGTCTGGGCTTTGCTATGATATTTCTTCTTCTTTTCTTTTTTATTTCATAATATTAAGGGGTACAAACAGTTCAGGTTATATAAATGGTTTTTGTAGCATTTGAGTCAAAGTTAAAAGTGTGTCCATCACCCAGATAGTTTGTATTATACCAATTAGGTGCAAATTTACCCATTACATCCTCACCCTCCCATCCGATTGATTTCCGATGAATGTTATTTTGATATGCGCACCTACGTGTTGATCGATGATTTCCAATTTAATGGTGAGTACATGTGGTGTTTATCTATTTGTGTGATATTTCACTTAGAAAAATGGGCTCCAGTTCCATCCAGGTTAATACAACAGGTATTATTTCGCCATTTTTAAGGCTGAGTAGTATTCCATGGTGTGTGTGAGTGTGTGTGTGCGTGTGTGTGTGTGGATATATATATATCACATATTTTTAATCCACTCATGTATTGATGGGCACTTGGGTTGTTTCCACATCTTTGCAATTGTGAATTGTGCTGCTATAAACATTCTAGTGTAGATGTTGTTTTTATACAATGTCTTTTTTTTCTTTTGGGTAAATACCCAGTAGAGGGATTGCTGGATCAAATGGTAGTTTTACTTTTAGTTCTTTGATGTATCTCTATACTACCTTCCATAGAGGTTATACTAGTTTGCAGTCCCACCAGCAGTGTATGAGACATTAATAAAATGTGGTATATGTACACCATGGTGTACTACTCAGCCATAAAAAAAAAAAAATGGTGAACTACTTATTGTATTATCCTGGATGGAGCTGGAGCCCATTCTTCTAAGTGAAATATCACAAGAATGAAAAAACAAACACCACGTGTACTCACCATTAAATTGTTAGTAATCAATCAACACTTCTGTGCACATACAGGAAATAACATTCACAGGATGTGGGGTAGGTGGGGGAGGAGGTGTGGACGGGTAAATTCATACTTAACGGATGCGGTGTGCACTGTGTGGGGGATGGGCATGATTGTAGCTCTGACTCGGGCAGTGCAAAAGCAATTTATGTAACCAAAGCATCTGTCTCCCCATTATACTCTGAAATTTAAAAAAATATGGAATCACTTAATATCAATGCTAAATACATTGGTAGG
>NW_012147841.1:2138198-2139062 GCF_000956105.1 Propithecus coquereli
GTCTCGAACTCCTGAGCTCAAACAATCCGCCTGCCTTGGCCTCCCAGAGTGCTAGGATTACAGGCATGAGTCAAAGCACCCGGCCCATATAGAAATATTTTGAAAATTATAAAGTTAGTGTGAAATGTAAGTTTTATTATTGTTAATTTGCTGTCAAACATGAACATACAGACTATTGTCTGTGGACAATTGTGGCTTGAAAGCAAAATGTACACTGTTGTGTTACCAGCAGAAAGCTCACAATTAGGGAAAATCTATAAACTCCATTTCCAAGTTACCTCTTATGTACTGGCAGTCTATAATCCACAGTGATAGAATTGTCTCATACTGGAGGCAGCATTATTTGGTTGCCTTGACAAGAATTATGTCTCGGAGTCAGCATCTGTTTCAGAGGCTTGGTGCAAAGATTCAAATATAATCCTACATAAATATTAAATCAAAGTAATTCTAAGACTCCTTCCATTGAGTAACGTCATCGTAATGAACACTGTTTACAGTCCCATTGTTAGGTCTTCTGGGTAAATGTCTGGAAAACAATAAATATTGCTGCAATGTATGTGCAGGTTTTTGTCTTTTTAAGATGTAATTTGCAGCCCCAGGTACACTTTAAATTGGTGATTTTGTCCCAGATACACTTTAAATTGGTGATTTAGTCTTTAGAATAACTCAGGTAATAATGGAGTTAGGTCATTAACAAGATGGGTAATCAGTCATCCACACTTCATGTGTATTGTGTGTTTTTCAGAATTCTAAATGTAATGCTGAGAATCCTGCCCTGCAAACACAACTATAAAAGATGATTGTGATTCAGAGTTCTGACCCTCTCCCACACTAGGCATATTCGTGTAGCACAAAATATCTATA
>NW_012147841.1:2139762-2140706 GCF_000956105.1 Propithecus coquereli
TAAAAATATACTTTGGGAGAAAGAACAATTAAATCTTTCTGAGTCTGATATACATTCCTAACTTTCTCCATTGCTAATGGGCCCACTCATGCTTAAAGAATCAGCTATGCTCATGCAGAGCTCTATATATTGATCACATTATTATCTCTGTGAAGGGTATTCTTCCACCCTGTATCTATCTGCCAAATTTCTTAGAACTGAATCCATATTCTTCAGAAAGTCAAGTACTCTGTGCTGGATATATATAATGA
Source organism: Propithecus coquereli (assembly GCF_000956105.1). Lineage (NCBI taxonomy): Eukaryota > Metazoa > Chordata > Mammalia > Primates > Indriidae > Propithecus > Propithecus coquereli. The sequence goes on from NW_012147841.1 coordinate 2,140,014, forward strand.
ATCAAGGTTGCCTAATGGTGGCTGCTGAATGGCGGCATGGTGAATTCACAGTCACTGAGAGTAAGGAAGCCAGAAAAACTGTTTATTGTTTCACTAAAGCTCAACTTCAAAGATTGTGGCATCATTAGATGGTTAGATGCATGACTGCAAGACTAGGAGTATCTGTAAAAATAAGGAAGGAATGTGGTCTCTAAGGAGCAAAATTTCTTGGCTAAAGGGGCTAAAATGTCTAAGTGATCTAAAAATAGCATGTCAAAGTGCAACAGACTGTCCTACGGGCCACAGATACCAACAGAAATACTTGTATTATAAGACCACTCTCATTTCTTTCAAGTGATTTGCCTACTACATTCAGTCTATCTTCTATTTTATTCACTTCTTGTTATCTGTTTCCACATTTTCTGGAAAATAAAACTCTTCTATGACCTAAGCCTATGCCATTGATAAGTAATATATATTTTTAGTGGACAATTTATAAGTTAACTTATTCATTTAAGATTTCCACTTTGCCTCTATTTTCTTAGATGCATTTTCATAACTTTGATTCATTTGCCATATCTTTTTAGTTTACTCGTAAGAAGAAGATATATCTTTGTGGCACTAGAAATATGTTTGGAGCAAAATCAACTATAATTAAATACACATAAATTTCTCATAACATATAAAACATACAAAATGAATGAGAATATTTTA
>NW_012147841.1:2152356-2154190 GCF_000956105.1 Propithecus coquereli
AAGTAAGAAAGGAAGAAGAAATACACTTAACAAATTTTAAATGATTACTTTGAGCTGGACGCTGCATTTATTATTTCATATGACCTCCCAAACTCTTTATGTGAGGACTGTCGTTACTCCTATTTTACAGAGCAGACTAGAAAACTAATTTTTAAAGGCAGTTGAACTAGAGCATTGAACCAGAACAGTCTCACTCATTTTCCCACGCCTTTAACCACTATCTAATTCTATCTAACCTCTTCAAAAATAAGGGTGCCCCACAAAAGCTTCCATTTAAATTACTGCATTTTTTCTTTTATAAGAATCCCAAACAAAATCATTTGTATCTTTACTCGATAGAGAATATATATAGTTACTTTTAACTATTTCACTGTATTGTGTCAAAACGGCAATGTTTACCAAAAAGGTCACAAATTTGGTATATTGGGATGTATATTATGATGTTCTAATTGAATGCAGGGCTAGGTAGTGGAAGAACAGGGAATGGGTTTGATCTTGGTTCTATCCCTTACTAGTTAATATAAGTGGTTAATATTTTGAGTATCAGTTTTCTGTTACACAAAATGAGGATTATAATAATTCACATAAAAACAGAAAATTTCTTTAGCATCATTAAGAGCCAGGCACTGTATTAGCACATGGTTTTGAAATATAAATTGCGTTCAGCAAATGGGTTTTCTTAACTTGAAAGTACTATGTTTTTTATGTATTCCATAGAAAGATATAATTAGTAATGTTACATTTGTGGCCATTCTAAGCTCCTTCACTTGCTACTCCTAGGAGAGGGAGAATGACTTAGCTGGTGTGTAAGTTTAATGGAGGAAATATAATCTCTTGCTTTCTTTTCTTCTGATCTGCTGCCTGTTGTGAGATTATGTTCAGAGCTACCCTCTTTGCTGCAATAATATAAAAAGGCTGGGACATTTCCATTGCGGAGTCCTACGTTGTTCCTCCTACGCTAGTGACTGATGAATACATGTGTCTAATTCTGGAGTAAAAATGAGAAACCACAGCCTAAGAAATGTTTCCCAGGGTCAGCTTCATTACTAACAAAACTGAGAGTGTGATCTTCATCTGTCTAACACTTGTACTTATCTTTCTGTTGATTTCAAATCTAGGTGAGAAAAGGGAGAAAGAGAGTTGATATTTATTAGTCCTATAAGTACTCAATAACTTTGCTTTTATATTTAACTCTGTTTTAGCAATTGGATGTTTAATATATATTTATTTATTTTTCTTTTATTTCAATAGATTTAAGGGGTACAAGTGGAGTCTTATTACATTTAAACATGTATAGTGAAGTCTGGGCTTTTAGTGTATCCATCATCTGAATAGTGTACATTGTACCCAATAGGTAAATTTTATCCCTCATCCCTCTCCCACTTTCCTCTCTTTTGACTCTCCAATGTCTATTAGTCTACTCTGTATGTCCATGCATACTCATATTTTAGCTCCCACCTATTAATGACAACGTGTGATATTTGATTTTGCATTTCTGAGTTAGTTCACTTAGGGTAACAGCCTCCAGTTCCATGTAAGTTGCTGCAAAAGACATTATTTCATTCTTTGTTATGACTTAATAATATTCATTGTGTGTGTCTTTGTGTTTCTTTATAGCCAAAGCAATCCTAAGCAAAAAGAACAAAACTGGAAGCATCACATTACCTGACTTCAAATTATGCTACAAGGCAATGATAACCAAAACAGCTTAGTATTAGTATAAAAATGAACAAATAGCTCCATGAAACAAAATGGAGAACTCAAAAATAAAGCCACATATGTACAACCAACTGATATTAGCCAAAGCCAAAAAAACCACAAACTAGGGAAAGTG
>NW_012147841.1:2154240-2159670 GCF_000956105.1 Propithecus coquereli
TATATAATCATAATTAAAAGTCTACTTTCTTAAACCTAAATGTCAATTAAATAAAATGAGTCAATATGTATATGGATACAGAAAAAGAATTAGAAAAAGAGTGATGTAAATATTATAAAAAGTCATAATTATAACTAAGTATTTAGTCAGTGATTAGAACAAATGACAACTGGGCTCATTTTCATCCTTCTTATTTAGGCTTAAATATCAGCTCTCAGTATGTCTGCTCTCTATCTTTCTCTTCCTTTTTTTCTCTCTCTCTCTCTTCAACCCCTTCCTTCTACCCAATTTCTTTGATTACAAATGTCACAATTTTAATATACACTTTTTGTTTTCTTGTTTGTCTCCTTCAATGGCTTTTAGTATTTGTCATCATATTAGTCTCAATGGCAGTAGTAGTAGCAGTAAATTTTTGAGTGAAAAAGAGTTGTTTTGTTGATGCTAGAGTTAAACATTTGACATACTTTCTATTCCCTGCATCTATCTTTGGACCCCAAAAGTGCTGGAAGAATAATTTAGGATAGTGCAGAATACGATGTTTGGATATTGAAAGGTGCATGCTGCTTTGTAGGAACAAGCCACCATGCTGCATTTCCATAATACTTTCATATAAATACACTCAACAGCCACTGCTTTCTGTGATCCTTCTAGAGGATATAGTATTTGATTATAGTGATTTGGAATCTTATACTGGTTCCCTTGTATCTGGGTTGAACTATATCACAATGTTTGATACATCTGAGACTACAGAAACCACCATTGCTGAGAAAACATCTTTCCAATCCCTGACAGCACCTTCTGAGATGGCTGTTGTTGACAGTTAATTAACATTTACTTCTGGATATGGGAAAACAAGAAACACTGCTGGTAATAATATCCAGGGATCTTATACTACAGATCTAATTTTACCAGGACAATTCTATCAGAGATTGGATGACCATGGACATAATACCTGCTGCCATGACCAGAGCCAAGATAGTTACTTTACAATTAGAGATGTATAGAGAGAAATGTATAGAAGGTACCAGGATTCTCTTAATTGGGCTTAAATTCTTTAACTGTTTTCCTCCGATGTATTAAAATATGTGGACTAAAAAAAGAACAACTGACTAATGAAATATGCTGTATATTTAATTTGGATATCTTAGCACTGTAAAATATATTGTGAAGTTAGAACGTATTATAAATTATTTTTCTATACAATCACCCATTCCTCTCTGGATATTAACCACTAAATTTATAGCAATTGACATTTAGATTCAAATAGTAATGTAGTGGGAATATTTTATTTTTATTTTACTTTTTGGTATGCTAGACTCTTATGATGATGCATTTGAGATTATATTTTTGTTTCCAGACATATATTGATTTATTCTTTAAAAATGAACATAAATTTCCCATTTTGGAAGAAAATAAATACATGATTTATAAAAGTCAAGAATCTTGTCACATTCTTTCCCACAAATTTAGATTTGTGGGTACACAAACATTAATTATTCCATTGGTATATTTCAATATATTAATAGATTGCCTTTAAATTATTGATATTAAAAGAATTATTTTTTTAAAAAATAGAAATGTCAATTTTTAAGATCTCCAGATACAAAATCCACTAGCTGAGTTAAAGAGAAATTCCTCACCAAGTTGATGATTCATATCTCTCATCACAAAATAAGGCATTTATTTTTAGATGCAGTAGACATATTTTCATGATTAAGGTTAATGACATAGCTCATTGCTATTCAAATCTCACTGAGAGACAATTTCAGAAGTAAGGTACTGATGGGAAGCAACTACCAATATTTATTAGAGTACCACAATGAAAAATTGCAAACTGCAGTGTGCTGGTCTTAAAGGAGTCCTGTTTTGCATTAATAGAACCAAAAGTTTTAGCTTTTTACATGGTGTAAACATACATGACTTTAGAGGGAAAAAAATTTAAAAAATGCCTGAACAAATAAGAAAGCACGATATTTAGAAAAGCAGCTGGATATTCCTTTGTTTTCTATTTACGAAAAAATTTGAACCCCAGGAAAATATCTTAGGAAATAATTTGTGATGGTGCAACTCTAATGGATAGGATCCAAAGGGTATGGCTGTTGCAAAAAGCGATTGACCTTCATTTCTGATGCAAAATGAAAAGACCTGCTATTGTGCTGACAAAAAGGTATTGGACCTACAGCTGCCTACATGCTGGTATATAAATAAAGGGTTTTGACATAGAAATTTACTCAGACTTAAATTTTCCTACCGCATTCTATACAAGTTTTAAAATAAAAATAATTCGATCCAACAATCGCATTACTGGGCATCTACCCAAAAGACCAAATGATACTGTATAAGAAAGACACCTGCACCCGAATGTTTATAGCAGCACAATTCACAATTGCAAAGATGTGGAAACAACCCAAGTGTCCATCAATACATGATTGGATTAATAAAATGTGTTATATGTATACCATGGAGTACTATTCAGCTTTAAGAAACAATGGTGATATAGCACCTCTTGTATACTCCTGGATAGAGCTGGAACGCACTCTACTAAGTGAGGTATCCCAAGAATGGAAGGACAAGCACCACATGTACTCACCATCAAATTGGTATTAACTGATCAACACATAAATGCACATATAAGAATAACATCTATTGGATGTTGGGCAGGGGGGAGGGAGAGGGAGGAGGGGAAGGAGGGAGGAGGGTACGGGTATCTGCATACACAAAGAGTGCAATGCGCACCACCCGAAGGATGGACATATTTGAAACTCGGACTTGGGGGGGAGGGGTGGGGCAAGGGAAACATACATAACCTAAACATCTGTACCCCCATAATATGCTGAAATTTAAAAAAAAAAATTAAATGTAGAGACAACTCAATGTACAATTTATTTAGTCTTCAACGAATTGCTTTGGGTCAAAACAGTGATAAAAGCAGACTTATGCTAGTCTCAGAAAAATAAATGTCCCAATTCCATTGTCTTTTCCACTTGTCATATACACATATTATAACTATGATAAGGAGAAGAGAGATAGGGTTCTTATACTGCTATGAAACTTAATAAGTTGGAGTTGGTGAGGTATTTGAATCCACATTTCACATGGCCAAAAAATACAGGCCTGGCTGAGATTCAGATGACATGATTCTCAGTTCTGTGAGGTCCTAGATTCTAGGGGTCTGTGTCTGATATCTTTCTGCTTAAAACTTTTCAATGATATTTGTTGTTCTTTAACATAGCAGAACTTACCAGGATCTCCAACATAGCACCTCTACCTTTCTGCCTCAATTCTTTTAATTACTCCCTACTATTCAGCCACATTGGATGCATGCATGGCAAATAGATTATGCTATAATCTAATTTCTTTAATTTTTCCCAAACAGTCCATAAACTCCTAAGTAAGCTGTTACCAAAATAACATATGCATATTAAAACCTCATCTTAAATATCAAATCCCCATTTCATGAAATTTAGACAGACTTTGTTCATCCCACTTTATACATATTCTTATAGCACATTGTACTCTTCCATTCGCCATATTCAAAATGCTTGTAATTTTATTTACTCTGTCTTCCCTGTTTTAAAAATCTCCATGAGGGCAGGAAAAATAAATGCCTTTTTTGGTCATTGCTATATACTCCCCAACACAATACATAATATTGAATTTAATTGAATTTTTTATTTTTTATTTAGTTATTTATTTGTAGTAATTTTTGAACATCTATTAGGTGTCAACCCCCAAGGATAAAATGTTGAATTGAAAGGAATGACATTTTTCTGCTGTCATAAAATATATAAACCATTGAGGGAGTCAGACAAAAAAAATGTATACAAAAAGTCAAAAAAATAGTAACAGGAAAAATTAAATAACTGCCATGAAGAAAATAAAGAGGGAACTGCAGTAGAACTACTTTAAATAGCATTCTTACAAAAAGCATCTCCAAGGAGATGAGACTTGAGTAGAGATCTGGAGGATAGGAATAAGCTGGCATTGAGAATGATGAGGGACGGTGGAAGCTGAGAGCATCCCAGCCATGAAAACTGCTTACAGCAAAGATCACGTGGAGAGTGTGATGTGTTGGAGGAGTGGGAAGAAAGCCAGTATGGTTTGACCCTACTGACTAGAGGTCATACTGACTTGAAACGAGGCCAGAAAGAATGAGATAAGTGAGATGGTAAGTAGTGAAGGTTTTATTTTGTGTACAATGGAAATTTATTGAAGCGTTTAGTATAGGAGTTGGCATAAATTATGTAGTTTATGTTTTATAAAATTAACTAGCTAAAAAAATGATAGAGAATGTAGAGAAGAAGAGATAGTGATAGATATGTCCAAGTGAGGGATGATGGTTGCTTAGAAATGGTAGTTACAGTGGTGATAGTGAGAAGCCAATTAATTCAAGAGATATTTTCAAATGGTATTGGTGAGGATTCACAAATTTTATAAACTAAGGGAGAGGAAAAATTAAGGCTGACTCCCCTAGGTGAATGAATAGAGCTTCTGATTATATGATTGTTAATATTTAATTAAATTAGGAAAGTATAATAAGTATTGCTTAGTAAATAAGTAAGTATTGCTTAGTATGGGAATTGGTATAAAAATGATAGATAATTATGATCCTTGGACTTTAAAATATTGTCACTTCCAACACTAGGGTTTCACATACAACTATGTGCTCAGCATTGTGTTCATACTAAACTCTTTCTGTCAATTTCAGCCACTTCTCTTTTTTGAATTATGATCAATTTCTTTAAATTAGTAAAATAACTTGGAATCCATACATTCTCTTAGTTGAGAATCTTTAAAAAGTTTCTCTATCACTCAATGCAGCATCAATATACATTCAGCATAATTGCCAAAAAACTCCTCGGATACTTGAGGAAGGAAAGAAGGAAGAAAGGGAAGAAGGAAGGAAAAGAAAAAAAAAAGGATGAAATCAGAGTTTTTGATGTTATTTTTTGTTGTTGTGCTCTTAAATAAAATGTCCCATTCATTGTCAAGTGCAGTATTACGAAGTACTTACCCATGACCTTTCATTATGTGAGACTACTGTTTTAGAAAATCCGTCTGGTAACAGAGCCATCACTTGACAGTTGGAGCACTTTATAATAGTTGATGTGAAACAAGGTGTTGAGAAGCCACTCTATTTCTTAATAGCCAATCTTATTCAAGTCTATTTTTCTGATCAATGTGCTTCTTGGCACCCAGTGAGTCCCAGGTGTTACTAATGAATTTGTGCAACATTCTCACCTTTCTGCACACTTGAATATGACCACGAATGTAGCACAAGTCATCAGATTCCCAATGTCTGCAGTGAGATGCAAAATATGCAGAGAAACAGCTGGCAATATGTATTATTTTCCTGATGAAATTTGGCTAATCTGTGTTAGGCTTTATGCAACACAATTTAATTGTCTATTCTTGTAAATATTATGGCCT
>NW_012147841.1:2162849-2164908 GCF_000956105.1 Propithecus coquereli
TACTATAGATTTCTGGATATTTTTCTTATACTACCCCAATATTTCCTGAAATTAAGGATTCAAGGCCCAAACACAGAATATAATAAATAACACATCTGCTTAATAATTCCTTCAGAAGCCTGCTTTCTTACAGAAATCTGTGGTGTCTTCCTGAAAAGAGACTCCAAAATGAAAAGTAGAGTGCAGGAGACTAAATAGGTAATGGTGTTTACATCTTCACTTATAGAAGAAAGAAAGAAAATAAGATTGAGTAGAGTGGGAAGCTGGACTGCAGAGTAGTTTCAGAAGACACCATGGGGAGCTCTGCAGGTTGGATGCCCCTTCAGAATTATCTTGAGTTCATGCAAGGTGAGTAGATACAGGCATACTGTTCATCAACCAGTTGTTGGAAATGGGATGCCCGGAGAAAGAAGCGTGACCTAGTGAGGCAGCTCTGTTTATCTAAGGAAATTTTGAATAGAGATGAGAGGTAAGGGCTGACTTGGGCAGCGCAACCAGTTGCTGAAAGAGTAAATTCTTCAGATTTGAAACAGGATCTTTCCAGTGACTCATAATATCTGCTATTATATACTAGTCAAATTATTTACATTATGATAGTAAATTCCTTTAAAAATCATAAAACTATGTCCATTTAGAAAGTTCATGAATGGGTTCCATGAGATCTATGAATCCTTGAAATTGAATGTGCTGTATACAAAACATGTTGAATGTATATGTCGTTTTTTCTATAGAAAGTATGTATAACTTTTATCAGTAAATCAAAGAGACCTGGATCCTAGAAAATGATAAGAATCCAACTATTTTCTGTAATTAGAAAAAAACAACAGTTTAACTCATTGAATTTAGAGTTCCTGACACAAATTATTGAGCGCTGTTTATTCATTTCTTTTTTTCTACTGAGAAAAATCAAAAATGGAATAGGGATAAATAAGACAATAGTCTCTAAAAGTTTGCCTTCCCTTGTCTCTCAAGGTCATACTTAAAAAATTGACCACAATAGCCCCTGCCTTGAGAAAGAACAAGAATACGAGAGGGTATTTAAAAATGTTTTTTTTTTTTTCTGAATTTCTTAATCTGCAAAACATTTGCTATGAGTAGATAGATAGATATGCTGTGATATGAAAACTCTCATTATTAATAATAACTCATTGCCCATAAGGTAGGGGGAAGCTGTAGACTATAAACTCAGGGAGTTGTAATTTAAATAGCAAATCAGGATGTTTTATTCCTTTCACCTCTTTTGTTCCTTCACAACTTATCCTTGGAAGGAAGGTAACTTCAATATTGAAATGAAGTTATGCTAAGAGGAGTTTATTTTGCGGGTGCTCTCACCCAAAACATATTAGAATCCTTTCTTGCTTTTTCTGGTCAGAGTGAGGTTTGGTTGTCAACAGCCTTGACTGTGGGATGGTGGAAAGTTGAATCTCAACCAAGGAGAAAATACAGAGAAGGAAGGAGGGAAAGGAGAAGGAGGGAAGAAAGGAAAAAAGGAAAGGCCAGCCAAACAAGGATGAAAAGACCTCTTTGTGCTCCCTTCCGATTAGGCTTTTGAATAAACTAAGACATGACTGGACCTATCTAGTCTTGAATATCTGGTTTGGCATAACCCAATACTTGCAACCATTTCTAAATAAGAAGTCATGCACTCTGGTAATTGAGTATGCCTACAAACACTTCAGGTGTTGTTGTTTATAATAGAATGTTATAGTCAAAAGAGGCCCTAACATGAGTTAGTGACTTTCCTGTAAGTATTACTGTTCTCTGATGGGTCTTACTTACTTACATACTAAATGTTGAAACAGGGCAATGAATCCCAGAGTATATTTGGGATGTGAAACTAGTGATTCCTTCCTTATAGGTAACTTAGGCAGTAAGCTTTCCAATTTTAATGATTTTTAGTTCTAATCTAGGTCATAATATTGGGATAAATGCTACAACTTGAGTAATATGTCGTGATAGAACAGCAATATGATTTATTTGGATAAAAATTTAAAAAAAAAAAAACCTACCTCTAAGCCGATAATCTCTCTTTAACTAGAAGATGTATATTAGAAGAGAG
>NW_012147841.1:2167323-2169311 GCF_000956105.1 Propithecus coquereli
ACATAAAGTTTAAATATGGTTAGAATCCTCTAAAAGTGGTTTCAGAAATGTTCAGATCAGTTATATGTATATGTATATATACAGACACACACACATACACACATATATAAGTAAATTTACTTATTTATAAGTTAACATATAAATATATACAGTATATATATGAAAATGAAATGTTTAGAAAGCCCTCAAAATGATCAAAGAAAAAAAAAGTACAGGGAGAATGGTAAGATTAAGTTTTAAAATTCGTATTATAGTTTTGTTGAGCATTTCTCTCTCTCTCTCCCTATATACAATATCAAAGAAAAAGAAAGACAGCGACTGAGACTGATACAGAGAGAGAGAGGGACAGAGAGAGAGAGAGAGAGAGAGAGAGAGAGAGACTGCATATCTTACCTCCACAGTAATATGGTAATATAGTGCTGGACTACGGAAATAAAGAAAATTAGATTCAATTCTTGCCACAAAGGAACACTATTTATTGTCAGGGATACAAGACAGAGTGCAGGTAAGTAGAATATTCTGTGTTATTGCTCTCTTTGGGTAGCTGTTGGAAGAGCTTCCCTAGCTAAAAGATCAGACATTTAAATGTTCAAATAAAATTTATTTTTTTTATTTCAGAATATTACGGGGGTACAAATGTTTTGATTACATGATTTGCTTTTGTCAAGTTTGAACCAAAGTTTTGTGAAGTTTGAAGCAAAGGTGTACGTTTGAAGCAAAGTTGTAAGTTTGAAGCAAAGCCCTTCACCAAGGTAGCATGCATTATACTCGTTAAGTGTAAATTTACCCCTCCCCTCCTCCTCCTCCCCCTCCCCGTCTACTCGGTTTTCGTTGAGTTTTACTACTGTATGGGCACATGGGTGATGATCAATTAGTTCTGATTTAATAGTGAGTACATATGATGTTTGTTTTTTCATTCTTGTGATACTTAGCTTAGAACAATGGTCTCTAGTTCCATCCAGGTTGTTACAAAAGGTATTAGTTCACCATTTTTTGTGGATGCATAGTTCTTCATAGTATACATATACCACATTTTATTAATCCACTTATGTATTGATGGGCACTTGGGTTGATGCCATATTTTTGTGATTGTGAACTGTGCTACAATAAACATTCAAGGCACATGTTTTTTTGATAAAATGACCTCTTTTTCCTTTGGGTAAATACCCAATAATGGGATTGCTGGATCAAACAGTTGTCTACTTTTAGTACTTTGAGATATCTCTACACTGTTTTCCCTAGAGGGTGTACTAGTTTGCAGTCCCACCAACAGTGTATAAGTGTTCCCTTTTCTCCACATCCATGCCAGAAACTGTTGTTTTGGGATATTTTGATAAAAGCCATTCTTACTTGGGGTTGGGTGATATCTCATTGTGGTTTTGATTTGCAGTTCCCTGATGATTAGAGATTTTGAGCATTTTTTCATATGTTTATTGGCCATAACCTATCTCCTTTTGAAAAGCTTCTGTTCATATCTTTTGCCCACTTTTTGATGATGTTGTTTGATTTTTTTTCTTGGTGATTTGTTTGAGTTCTTTACAGATTTGGTTATCAGCTCTTTATTGGATGTATAGCATGCAAATATTTTCTTCTAGTCTGTAGATTGGCTCTTCACTCTATTGATTGTTTCTTTGGCTGTCCAGAAGCTTTTTAGTTTAATTTAAATGAACCAGAAGAAGAAGTTTAAATGTGACTTAATACACCATTGAATTTTTCAACACAACTCTAGGATTTTAACCATTATTAGTCATTCAAATAAGAGTTATGGGAAACTCAAAGCAAAGCCCCTTTTTTTATTTTAAAAAATGATATTTTTAAGAAGAAAACATTCTCATTCATGATTCTACAAGGGACAATACTGCCAGAACTGGAAGCAGTAAGGGTTTCCATCAGAGTTGAAAACAAAGAGAAGAGGAACATTTAAAAATAGATTTCCAGATCTAATCACCTTGAAATAAAGTATTTCTAAGATTTTTAAAATGTAAAAA
>NW_012147841.1:2170487-2178823 GCF_000956105.1 Propithecus coquereli
AATTCCATTTAAAAAGTCTTTACAGTAGGCCTAATTAGGACAAAGCATGGAACTAAATTGTTGTAATTATAAAACATCATGAAATGGAAAGTCCCACCAATAAATATGGCCCTACTCAAAGTGTGTGCATCAATAGAGGTACCTATCTGTGTGTTCATTACTAAACAAAAAGAAGGACAGGGATTGCTCAAGATGGCTGACTAGATACATCAGTTGCCAGATTATCTCAGAAAGAAGGAAAAATTTTAGATAAAAAAAACATAGCCCAGGTGTAATTCTGAGGGAAAAGTGGCAGAACCTATCAGAGACTCCATGTGAAGAAAGTACGGAGCAGAACAAGAAGAAGCAAAATTTTGTCAGGAATCAAACTGGAGGAATTTGGAGTCCCATAAAAGGGGTGAGTAGGGGTGAGTGATTGCTTTTCCTCTTCTCACACTTCTGACAGGCTGCAGGCCCCCAACTGTTGGAGAACTTCTCTACCCTCATGAGCCCCAATGCTGCTGCCACCAGTGAACTGGAAGCTTCTTGAGAACAGAGCACAAGGTTGTCAGCCCCCTTGGGGTCACTTCCCTTCACTTCACTTCCCCCACAAACCTGAGCCAAGGTAATAGACATTATACTGCTTTTCCATCCATTGTGTGCCTTTTTCTTCCTCGGGGAGATCCAGTTCTTCAGTTTTCTTGTTACTGATCCCCATACATGCATTTCTCAACACCTGCCCAGACTGTGGTGACCACAGGGGTCTGGTGGGTCCTGTGGGAACTGTGTGATCCCAGAGCTTAGACAGTCAGCGTGGGTGGCCTTCAAGGGAAAAGAGAGTGCAGCAAGCCATGTGGACCCCTTGAGACAAAGGGGACCAGAATGCCAGCTCTCCTCCATTCAGACTCTTTTCCTCTTCCTCCCTTCCCCTGCCCACGGCTGCCAACACATCTGTGGCAATTTCCACATGAGACAGTGCCCCAGTGGACAATTTAGCTGGGGTTCTCATTAGTAGCTGCTTCACTTCTGTTGGCAACCCACCACACCTAGGCTTCTACAAAGAGTGGGGCTTATGCCTTTCCTCTTGAAGACCTGCAGTAGACCAAAGGGTACTTGGACTGTGAGCTTCCTCTCCAACAGCCCTTCCTGGTGCTGCTCACCTGGCTGCTCCAGCAGAGCAGGGCATACCCCAAAGTAGAGGGACATTAAGCCTGCTTGAGCACTTCATGGGCAATTCGGGATCAGCACACTTCTCCATGGCAAAGTCAGGAATTAAATTCATGGGATTGGAGGACAGGCCTGCAGTCCAGATCCCATATCCCCAGGACTCAGTCCTGTTGCTCAGCCTATGGAGGGCAGATTTGTGAACTAATCTTGGGAGTTGAGGGGGCCCACATGGGCAGAACTAACAGGAAAGTGTGGTGTAGTTCTGAGCCGCAGCATACCTGTGGAGTACTCCTCCCCTCCTACAGGAATGACTTGTCAACAGAAACCATACAAGCCAGAAAGAAATGGGATCCTATCTTTAGACTACTTAAAAATAATAACTGCCAACCTAGAATTTTGTATCCTGCAAAACTAAGCTCCATAAATGAAGGAGAAATAAGGTCTTCCTCAGACAAGTAAACACTAAGGACATTTGTCACTACTAGACCCGCTCTACAAGAAATGCTTAAAAGCACTCCATAAATGAAAGAGAAGAATCAATATCCATCAGTGTAAAAACATCCAAAAGTTAAAATTCACAGCTGTTATGAAACAGTAAGATAAGGAAACAAACAAAGCAACTAGGTAACAATCAACGTGATGACCAGAACAGAATCTCATATATCAGTACTAATATTGAATGTGAAGGGTCTTAATCCTCCCAGTGAAAGATATAGACTGACTGAATGGATTACAAAAAACAAAAAAACAATCAAACAAACAAACAAACAAATAAAAACCAAATATGTGCTGTCTTTAAGAAATGCATTTAACTCTCAAGGATTCTCGTAGACTCAAGGTGAAGTGGTGAAAAAATACTCAATGCCAATGGAAACCAAAAGCAAGCAGGAACAGCTATTCTTATATCAGATAAAAGAGACTTTAAATCAACAATGCTAAAAAAAAAAAAAAGACAAAAATAGTCCTTACATAATGATAAAGGGATCAATTCAACAAGAAGATATAACAATCCTACATAGATATGCACCTAACAGAGGGACTCCCAAATGCATAAAACAAATCCTACCAGAGCTAAGGAAAGAAATATGCAGCAGCATCACAATAACTGGGGACTTTAACACTCCACTGACAGAACTAGACAGATCATTAAGGCAGAAATCAAAAAAGAAACACTGGGCTTAAATGTGACTCTAAAACAAATGGACCTAACAAACATTTACAGAACATTCTACCCAAACCTGCAGAATATCCATACTTATCATCAGCACATGGGACATTTTCCAGAATAGATCATATGTGAAGCCACACAACGAGTCTCAGCAAATTTAGAAAAATTGAAATCATACCATGTATCTTCTCAGACCACAGTGAAATAAAACCAGAAATCAATGCAAGAGGAACTCTTGAATCTGTGGAAAAAAAACAACCTGCTGGATCCTTGGGTTATTGAGGAAATCAAGATGCACATCAAAAAATATTTTCAAATTGAACAACAAATGCAAAACAAGCTTCCAAAATCTAGGGGATACAATAAAAGCAGTGCTAAGGGTAAAGTTCAAAACTTATGTTCAAAACATAAAAATGACAGAAGGATCTCAAATTTACAACATAATGTCACACCTCAAGAAACTAGAAAAAGAACAATCCAAAGCCTAAACCTAATAGAAGGGAAGAAATAAGAAAGCTTAGAGCAGAACTAAACAGAATGGAAACAAACAAACAAATACAAAGTATCAACAAAACAAAAAAGTTGATTCTTTGAAAAGATAAACTAAATCAATAGACCACTAGGCAGATCAACCAGAAATAGAAGGGAAAGGACTCATATACGTTCAATCAGAGATGAAAAAGGAGACAGTACAACTGATATCATAGAAATGCAAAATATCATCCATGACTATTTTGAAAACCTCTATGCATAAAAACTAGAAGACCTAGAGGACATGGATAAAGTCTTGGAAACTCCCAATCCTGAATCAAGAAGAAAAGAACTTTTTAGCAGACCAATAATGAGTAGCAAGATTGAAACAGTAATGAAAATACCCCAACAAAAAAAGCCCCAGTCCAGGTGGATTTAGAGCCAAATTTTACCAGATAGAAGAACTGGCACTCATTCCACTGAAACTTTTCCATAACATTAAGGAGCAACCCTTCTATGAAGTTAACCCATTCTATAAAGCCAGTATCACATTGATACCAAAGGTAAGAAAGGACACAACAAAAGAGGAAAACTACAGACCAATATCCCTAATGAACATAGAAGTGAAAATCCTCAAGAAAATGCAGTAAACCAAATTCAACAGCACATCAAAAAGATAATCCACCATGATCAAGTGGGTTTCATCCCAGTTCTGCAAGGATGGTTCAACATACACAAATCAATAAATGTAATTAACTACACAGACAGAAGTAAAAATAAAGACCCTATGATAATCTCAATAAATGAAGGAAAACATTTGATATAATCCAGCACTCCTTCATGATAAAAACCTTCAAGAAACTAGGCATAGAAGGAACGTACCTCAAAATAATAAAAAAAAAAAAAGCTATATATGACAAACCACAGCCAACATCATACTGAATGGGAAAAAGTTGAAAGCATTCTCTCTAAGAGCTGGACAAAACAAGCGTGTCCACTGTCACCACTTCTATTCAACATAATACTACAAGTCCTAGCCAGAGCAATCAGGCAAGAGAAAGAAATAAAGGGCGTCCAAATCAGTAAAGAGTAGGTCAAATTTACTATCTGTGTTTGCTGACGATATGATCTTTTATCTAGAGAACCTAAGGACTCCTCCAAAAGACTCCTAGAATTGATTAATTCAGCAAAGTGTCAGGTTACAAAATCAGTACACACAAAGAAACTAGCTACAAAGAAAATAAAATACCTAGGAATATACTTAAAGAAGGAGGTGAAAGATCTCTTTAAGGAGAACTAGAAAGCATGGATGAAAGAAATCATAGATGACACAAATACATGGAAAAAAAAACTTCCTATGCTCATGGATTGGAAGTATCAATCGACATTGTTAAAATGTCCAGATGCCCAAAGAAATCTACAGATTCAATGTAATATCCATAAAAATACAAATGCCATTTTTCACAGATATAGATAAATTAATCCTAAACTTCATATGAAACCAAAAAAGATCCTGAATTGCCAACGCAATTTTATGCAAACGAAACAAATCTAGAGGCACCACATTACCTGAATTCAAATCATACAACAAGGCTATAGTAGCAAAACCAGCATAGTACTGGTATAAAAGTAGAGACATAGACCAATGGAACAGAATAGGGAACCCAAAAATAAAATCATATAGCTACGACAACTGACTTTTGACAAAGCAGACAAAATATACACTGGGGAAAGCATACCCTGTTCAATAAATGGTCCTGGGAAAATTGGACAGCCACATTGCAGAAGAATAAAACAGATTCCCTATCGCTGGACATATACAAAACTCGACTCAAGATGGATTAAATACCTAAATGGAATACATGAAACCATAAAAATCCTGGAAGATACTGTAGGAAAAACTCTTTTAGACATTGACCCTGGCAAAGAATTTATGACTAAGACCTCAAAGGCAAATACAGCAACAACAAAAATAAATAAGCAGGACTTAGTTAAATTAAAAAATTTCTGCACAGCAAAGGACATAATGAACAGAGTAAATGGACAATATAGAGAACAGGAGAACATATTCACACACTATACATCTGACAAAGGGCTCATATCTAGAATCTACAAAGAACTGAAACAAATCAGCAAAAAAAAAAAAGCAAATAACCCCATCATAAAGTAGGGAAAATACATGAACAGAGTTTTTTCAAAAGACAATATACATATGGCCAACAGACATATGAAAAAATACTCAACATCACTAATCATCAGGGAAATGTAAATTAAAACACAATGAGATACTATCTTACCCCTTCTAGAATGGTCACTATTAAAAAAACAAAAAAACAATAGATGTCGGTGTGGATGCAGTAAAAAAGGAATGCTTATACACTGCGGGACTGTACTTTCATATGACATCTATGAAAAACAGTATGGTGATTTCTCAAAGAACTAAAAGTAGACCTACCATTCCATCTAACAATTCCACTACCTGGTATCTACCCAATGGAAAAAGAAGTCATTTTATCAAAAAGAACCTGTACTTGAATGTTTATCACAGCACAATTCACAATTGCAAAGATATGGAATCAAACTAAGTGCCCATCAATTCATGAATGCATAAAGAAAATGTGGTGTATATATACCATGGAGTAATAAAAAGGAATGAAATGTCTTCTGCAGCAATTTGGGTGGAACTGGAGACCATTAGCCTAAGTAAAATATCTCAGGAATGGAAAAACAAACACCACATGTTCTCACTAAGAAGTGAGAGGTAAATGATGGGCACACATAGGCACAAAGAGATATAAAGGGTATTGGAAACTAAGAAGAGGGGAGGGTAGGAAGGGTATGAGGGATAAAAATTTACTTATTAGGAACAATGTACACTCTTCTGGGTACAGGTAATATTAAAAGCCCTAACTTCAACATTATACAATCTATTTATGTAAGAAGAACACTTGTAGCTCCTAATATTTTGAAATAACAATTATAAAAACAAAAAAAGTACAGAGAGCCATATTTCTGTATGATGCAATGATTACATATGTTAAAGTTAACTTTTAAATAAAATAAAACTCATTGAGAGTTAAAAAGTAATTGTATTTTAGTTAAGTGACCCATCATTACACCATCTTCTTGATATAATTTAGTACTTAGGAAGGCGTATGAAGGGACTGGCTAAGTATCTAAGTAAATCATGATGTGGAACAGAAGCTTGATGTTTAACCAATTATCTCTATTTCAAAAATTGTTTCACTATGTGTTTTTTAAAGCATCTATTTATGCTAACAGATATTAATTATGCCTTAATGTTTTTCTTGATGTGGTATATTAAAAATCCTGGATGGAGCTGGAGCCCATGCTACTAAAGTGAAGTATCACAAGAATGGAAAACCAAGCACCACATGTACTCACCATCAACTTGGTATTAACTGACTTAACTGATCAACACTTAAGTGCACATATAGTAGTAACATTCACTGGGTGTCAGGCAGATGGAGGGGAAAGGAGAGAATGGATATATTCACGTCTAATGTAATGTATCCTACTTTCTTTTGTCAATATATATGCTATTATTTAATTTTCTTCCTAAAGCAGTACAAAAATTATGTCTTTACATTTAACCTGAAATCCCAAGGACTCTACAGCAATTATCCAAAATCCTAAGCAGAACTATGGGTTCCTAATAATGGTAATCAATATAGCTCTATAAAGTTTCAAAGACAACCTACTAAACCAATTTAAGTAATTTTCTATTACTGTTTAAAACTGCCCCTAAATTTAGCAGCTTAAAATAATGAGCATTTATTATCTCATATAGTTTTAGAGATCAGGAATCCAGTAGTGGTTTAGATTGCTAATTCTAATTGAGAATTTCATAGAAGTTTAATCAAGTTGTCAGCCAGACTGCTGTCATCTGAAAGTTTTACAGAGGCTGTACGATCAGTTTCCAAGATAGATCACTAGTATGAAGGTCAGTGGCAGAAGGGCTCAGGTGATTATCAAATGAGTCACCATAAAGCTGTGCTACATTGCAACTGTTTTTCCCCAAGAAATCATTTGGCAAAGAGAGATAAACCAAGATAGAGTCACAATATGTTTTATAATCTGACCTCAGAAGTATCTTACCATCAGTCTGTTAAATTCTATTGGTCACATAGACCAATCCTAGTTCAAGTTTGGAGTGGACAACACAATGTTATGAATACCAGGAGGTGGGAATCATTGGTGGCTATCTCAGAGGCAGGTGGCCACACAGACAATTAGGATAGGGACATTACTTGGTATTTGAGAACTAAAATAAATTTCCTAAAAGTGCCCTCTAATTAGGCCATCAGGGCTCTGGGCTGAAAGAGCAGCCTAATGCTGTTTAATCATAGCATACGTTATTCTACTACTCTTCTTTTTGGTCACACCTCTGTCATTTCTAGATTCTCTAATCCACCTGTTGTCCAAAGTAACTAGAGGGATTACATAACACTACTCAACTTGATTAGTTCTACATATTTAACGTCTCTCCCTTCCTTCCCCAAAACAAAAATTCTAAGTACTATAAAAAGTATCCCACATTTTATTTCCCATATGCAGGATCATGCAATTTAGACTTTGCCTCACTCTAGGATATTGAGAATTGGTTAATCTGTAATTTTTAGGTTTTTTGTTTTGCTTATTTAGCTAACTCACCTGAGCAGTAGAGCTGACATAACTCTCTTTGGAAAGGTAGATGACTTTTGTATTTTCTGGCCACTCTTTATAAGACATTCCTTCTTCTTTGGATTGTATGCCTTTTTGTGAGTCTTGGTGGGAGGGAAAAAATGGTAAATATTCTAATTCATTCCACAGCTAGGACAAGTCAGGTGTTTGCACATCATCATTTATCCAGCACCACTAACTGTGTACATATAAATGCATTGTGCCTTTTTTTATGTTATGTCAAATATGCATCTGGTCAAGTGATTACCTTTACAGCAAAATAATTATCAATGGGTGTACATGATAGGCAGTTCTTTTATATTACACAATACAGAGAGGTAGATGACTTTATATACACTTATGTGACTTTTTGAAGATTTGATTATGGAGTCACGTATAATACAGAACCTTACAAAGTTATAATGTTGTCCTGCAGGCTATAAAATATGTTTTAAATTAACAACCAACATTTGGAAAATTTCCTCCCATAAGCAGAATGCAGTAGAAATAAAGGTTAGAAGTTGAATTACACCAAAATACAACCTTGGGGGAAAATTGTATTCTTATCCCCATAATTCTGGGCTCTGCTCATTTGGAAGTTTGGGTTCCAAAGAATGCTTCCGAAATGGGCTGCTACAGTCATGTTGACTTAGAAGATGAGATTGCCTCTTGACCAATGCAGCTTCTCAAACAATCAGCTCAAAAGGCAGAAAGGGGTTTTTATGTTGAGTGGGATGGTGAATCTTCACTATCAAAAAATTAAACATTACATATTGGGAGGAAGAATATGAATGGGATGCAGATGACCCCTAGGAGACCCACTAGTACAACTACATGGAGATCTAAATGTTATTGCAATCTATACAAG
>NW_012147841.1:2181333-2183154 GCF_000956105.1 Propithecus coquereli
TCTCTCTCCAAAGTTCCTTCCTTTAGATAGATTTTTTTCTCTCTCACATTACCCTACTTTCTTCTCCTCATAAAACTTTATTTGATGTTTTCTAAAATACCTTTGCTTATTTATTATCATTTTTCCTCTACCCCCTTAAATTCTAGAATACAAGTAACTTTAAAATTAAGACATTGCCTCTCTTGATTACTGTTATAAACTTTGCAAAGTGTGCCAGGCACCTGGTAGTCAATCAATAGATGTGTTGAAAGAATGAAGAAATGTTTTCTGTAACCTGATAAAATGGCAAAGGAAAAATATTCATTTCTTAAGAGGATCAAGCATTGAGAACTATTTAGAGCAATATATTTTCAACAATTATAGAAATGTTTCATAGATATTTTCTCAGAATTTTAGAACATTTAGTAATTCCACCATACATTTTTTATGAGTGAAAATTTTTCTTTAAGTTATCGTGGGTGCTCTTAAAATATGTAAGTCTTGATGAGCTGTCACTTAACAACCTTGAAAAAGCATTTGGTGTCAAAAATTGAGTAAAAGTTGTAAAAAAACATAGTAAACTCTGCCAAATTTTGAGACATAAGTATGAATTCAAAATAATTACCTAGATTGTGTCTGTCAAATATAGAGGTAGAAATTAAAATAATGATGATTGTTGTGGTATTATATTGTATTAATTTAGCTAAACTGAAACTATGTCTCCTAGAAATCATTTCTCCGTATGGTTCTGGTTTAATGTTGGCCCAAAAAGACATTTATGCAAGTGTCATTAATAGAAGGTGGAAGGGAGGTAGTAGCCCACGTTTGCCCTCAGAAATTTGATGTAAAGTTGGGTGCAGTTGCAGTTCACTCATGTTGTGACAATCTGCCAGATTATCTTGTTACCATGACGTAGCAGTTGGGTCGGTAGCTCCTGCAGCTCATATGGATCTTTACCTTTAGCTTCTCCAAATACTTGGCCAGGTGCTTTTGAGGTTCCAAGGTCAAGTGCACCAGCCCTATTGAGGTCATTAACATTTTCAAAGTTGAAGACTTCAAGGTAGTCAGGTATTAATGCAGTTCCAGAGCAACTTCAAGTTTCACTTATCCTTGTTTGTTCCAGGACAACTGCATGGATTCTAGTTTTTCATCTTGCTTTCTAGTGATTTAGTAGTCTGGGACAACTGGAAATATCATTTATAAAATAAAGACAAGTTGCTGCCTCTGGCACCTTCTGGACATAAGAGAGAGGCATGATGTTTATTGAGATTTTGGATTTTGTTAAGTGACACAGACCTCACTTGAGCTTGCCAACCCAACACTTATCAAGTAATCAGACAAGCTGCTAGTTTTGAGTGTGGCTCAAATCAAGAAAAAACTCTTTTAACAGATCTAGGTTGCTTGCACAGTGCTCTGCCATTTGGACCATATGACTCAGCATAACTCGTTTTGCTTGAAGTGTATGTGGCAAATAGCAATAATCTATAGAGCATTTGGCAGGCTTCTGTGAATAACCATAGTGCAGTCCTAAAGATTTTAGCACAAAATTACACCACTCTCTGGAGGTAACTATTTTCGTTTTGAGAAAATGATCTGGGCATGTTATACGGCCCAGATAGAGACGAAATCCTTGACCTTTAACAACAAATTTATCATGTGAACATCATGAAAAGGATGTTGTCTGACTGGACCATAAAATTAGATGAACACGACAGCACTTCACCATCAATTAAAATTGTTATATATGAGATTGAGTTCAAGCAAGTCCTGAGGGCTCAAGTAAGGTGTATGAACAAGTGATCACATGTCCACAAGTCCATTGTGCATTTGCCTGTTAAATTG
>NW_012147841.1:2184729-2186387 GCF_000956105.1 Propithecus coquereli
TTCAAAACTATAAATCAAGTTAGCAAATCATTAAAACCTATCTTCAAGAAATAAATCTTTACAATGACTTGAAATTTTTGGACTCTGAATTTCCACACAGAAACGTATACCATTGTGGGAAGAGTAAGCCCTCAAAGTGGGCTTGCTCTCTGGACGCTAGTCTGCTGATCACCTCCTTTCTTTTTCCACTCTGGAGTTTCGTACCATAAAGGACCAGATAAGTTTGTGGATTTCCAGCTGGCACACCCAAGATCTTTCCACTTCCCAGTAAACACAGCCTTTGACCTGTGGCATGGTCCACCCTTGGGAAAATTGGCCAGGGAAGAGATTGTGCAGGCCTTGAAGATGGCATTAGGGTATTTTTGGTAGGGATGTGTGGGATTCTGGTTGTCTGTAGCATAAACTAGGATGGGTATGTATATTGCTGCACTCTTTGTCTCCACAGACTCCCAATGTACAGCTCAGGGAAGACTAGACCGGAACCACTGAAAATATTCAGCTCTGGGCAGAAGATTCTTTTTTCCTTGGTGTTATGGTAGTGGCAGTTTGAGAACTACCCAGGAGGCCATGATGACTGGAGTTGAATGAGCAAGAAAGAATGTTCCAGATAAGGTCAGGGAGAAGTAGGAGCTAGACTATAATTGTCAGTGGTCCTCAGTCCTGCCTACCCATGAAGATCACTTCAAAAGTACTGTTACTTGCTTACCAAACTCCAGAAATTCTGATTCAATTGATCTAGTCTAAAGTCCTGCCATGCACAATTATAAAAAGCAGCCTAGGAGACTTCAAGGTAAGGAAAAATTTGAAAACCACATATATAATTATTTTGGCTTTCTCTCTGAGATAGGAAGTTATTGCAGGATTTTGAGTATAAGAGTGACACAAAATTATTTACATTTCAAAAGAAAATTAATAAAGAAGTAAAACGGAGAATAGTCTCTAAGTAGTATAGAGGAGCTATAGCAAGATCAATTAGGAAGCTACTGAAATAATGCTGGAAAGAGATAATGGTGCTTTGGACCAAAATGGAATCACTAATAGATGTTTAGATGATGATAGTGATAAAGAAGTCTGGAGTTTAGTAGAGCTCAACAACTATAAATTTTCATAAAATAATCTTGATATGTACGAGGTTTCAGTACAGTATTGCTTTTAGGCTGTTTTATACAATCTCAACTTTCCAACAGTGAAACATGTATGAACATAGCAAATAAAAAAAGGTCGTCTCCTCATTGTTTATAAATATTAGTAATAGCCAAGACAATACTTAAAATGTTATAGAAACATGATAAATCATATTTGTATATTACATTGCTATTTATACTAGATCTAGTTAAACTCTGCATGCATTATAATACATTAAATATTTTTTGAATTACTAGGGAAAAATGATATGTACTATAGATCCTCAAGTGGTTCATCATTGTCTAGTTTACAACTCAAGTAAGTTTCCTTTAAAAAAATCATTATAAAAATCATTATAATGACCAAAAAATGAAGAACAAGATTTTTTATTACACTTTCTAAAACCATGGTTGTTAGTAAAAAAATGTGATTCTTAGATAAATTGACTTGAAGCCATTTTTTTATGCTATTAACTTCTAGAAATTTTAACACAAGAAAACATGGACTCCTAATCTTGAGAAGAGAACTAGGTC
>NW_012147841.1:2188002-2197801 GCF_000956105.1 Propithecus coquereli
TTTGAAATATGCAATACCTTGCTGCTAAATATAGTCATCCTCCTCTTCTGTTGAATATTGAAGCTTATTTCTTCTGTATATTAATAACCGTATGTTCATACCCACTAACCAGCCTCTCTTATACCACTCCTCCCCCCAACACACACTTCCCACTGTCTTTTATCTATCATTCTATTCTCTATCTTCATGAGATCAATGATTTTAGCTCCCACCTATGAATGAGAACATGTGGTACCTGTCTTTCTGTGCCTGAACTATTACACTTGACATAATGACCTCCAATAAATTCTTTATGGACTACTTAAGGAGAAATAATTTAGTTATTGATGGAAAGAAATATTAAAATAAATTTTTTATGTAATCATCTTGACTTTAGTGTTATAATTTTATAATTCTATAGCTACAGAATAGAAACAACTATAGTCATAATTTAGTATATAACATAAAATGTGTTTAATAAACCATTTCTTGGGTTAATTCTCATTATAAGAGCTCTTCATCATAAACATAAATAAATAGGAAACACTTAACAAATTTCTGGTACCTGAATAAGTAATACCTTTTATTTCATAAGGGAAGCAGCTGCAGTCACTACATATAGAATACACTATAGTATGGTATATATTTTAGAGTTAGTAGGGAAGAATGAGCTGCCCATTTTCACCTACTCTAGTTGGAAAGAATTCACACCTCATTTGTTGTTTGCTACAGAAAGCAAAAAAAGCTGTGTTTTGATTAGTAATTATCTCTAAAATTTAAATGTGTACAACAAGTGAGGTGAAACACAGACAGGCACAGCATGTCTAATTGGGAAAACTGCATGATCAACAAAGTTGTGTTGTACCAAGAGATAGACTAAAATTAATTTAGCAGAAAATTGGTCTAGGATTGATTACTCAAAAAGAAAGATGAATAAGACTAAAATCTTAGTCAACAATGTTTCTCAAAATAGCAGAAACACAAAAGTTTATCTTTTTATTTCTAAAAAGTTCAAAAAGATGATGAAATTAAAAACAATAGACTTAATAAGTTGTAAAATAAACCAAAGGAATAAGACTATAGATTTTGTTTTTCAAAGGAGAAAATGCATCAGGAGAAATAAAAATGCATGAGTCTTGGGTGGGAAATGTTTTTCCAAAAATGTTTCATGATACCAGGACAGGTCATGACCCTCAGCTTATCTTGTTTAGTCAGTCAAAGACTAGTGAATAAGAATCTAAATGTGTAGAAGTGTGTACTGAAGAATACAGAAAAGTAAAGTACTTTTAAAAAGTAGCTACACTATAACTGAGAGCCTGTTTTGTAGTTGTTCGTGTTTAGGTGTAGGTGCATTTACTCATATACATTATAAATGATGATCAGTAGATAAATCAGTCCTCATGCTATGCAGTACTTATTAGTCAGTCATAATTAGGACACCTTATATATGTTATGTTTTATAATTAGATTTTCTTTGATATACACAACACACAAATTATGACATAATATAGCGTCACTTGATTTTATAGATAAAGCAGCTCAGATTTGAAGAGAACGACCAGCTTATAACAAGTATGTATGACCCAGATAGTTTACCAAAGATGCTTTTTGATCAAGAATGAACAAGATTATTTCGGAAAACATTATATTGGATTTCATGATCTCTTGTGCTTTAGTGTTTGTTTTGTTTCAGTTTTTGGTTTTAACCAGCAGAATTTTATCACTTTGCATCACACACGCACACATATACGCATACATGTACATGCAGTAGTTTATATCACCTCACTAAAGTGGATCATATTTATTAGAATGTATAAGTTGAAATAGTATATATTTTTGTCTTTAGTAAAAGTAAAATAACGAAGAGATCAGCTTTAAGTTTCAAGCATATCAAGATTAAGTTTACATGTTAGTATATTCTTCAGGTAGTCAGCTAAGATAACATGGATTATACGTGTCTGGTGAGTTCTATCTTTTTTTCTCTAATTTCCATTAAATTAATTTACCAAACCCCAAAATATTGTTATTCCTAAAGGTAGAAGTATCTTAGCTGAGGTGGCAATATATTTTTATTACACAGAGGAGAATAAAAATTAAAATATATTTTAAGATATAAATAATAAGGTCCCTGAAGTCAAGGAAGCTGCTTTTATTTGTACCTAAATATTGCTTTCAGCTGTTCACTACTCAGCTTTCCCTTCCTATTGGAAAGAAAGTTTCTAAATGACATTCTGGTCTGATTTTGTGTTTTTCCAACAACTTTTGGCTGTTGAAACAATCTCATTTTGTGTTAACGCACCTTCTAGTTTATTATCAAATGTCAGTCTCAGGCAAGACATGGTGGCTCACACCTATAACCCCAGTGCTTTGGGAGACCAAGGCGAGAAGATCACTTGAGGCTAGGAGTTCAAAACCAGCCTGGGCAAAAGTGAGACTACCATCTTTAAGAAAAATTAAAAATTATCCGGGTGTGGTGGTTTGCTCCTGTATTACCAACTACTGGGGAGGCTAAAGCAGGAGGATCCCTTGAGCCCAGGAGTCTGAGGTTGCAGTGAGATATGATGATGCTACTGACACTCTAGCCCAGGTGACATAGCTAGAACCTATCTCAAAAGAAAAAAACAAAAAGTCAGTCCCCAACTCATTTTAGAGCTTGATCTTTTCTCTTCTGTTAATAAAGCTCAAGCTGCTTAAAAGAAGGGTGTCTGGGAGCGGGTGAGAGTTGGGGCTTGGACTATGGGACAAGGCTTGTTTTGTGTCCATCTTCCACATTACTCTTCTCCAAACTAAGTTATCCTGGATTAGAAGCAGGAAGGAGGCACAAAGTGAGCAGAAGGCTCCCTCTGAGAATTGTGAACATGAGATAAAGCCACCTTGCCTTGGCTTTAGTTGTGCCTGGCTCCCTCTGCTGCTGGTTGCCTCTGCCAATGTATTCATTTTCAACAACATTTGATACTCCTTAACCCTTCCCCCTTCTACATTTGGCTCCTGCAACACTATTTTCACTGAGTTTTCCTGCTAACTCATTCTCATTCATATTTTCCTTGGTTGTATTCTATTTCTTTTCACTACTTTTAAATGTGAACTTGATCAAGTCCTCTCTTACAGCTACATTCATTGCACAGATGCTCCTATTGAAGCCTATTATTTTCTATCTCAAACCTCATCTCCGCTTAACCCTTAAAAATATTATTACCATTTACCAGGTTGTACATCTTGACATCTACCTTGAGTCCTTCTCTTTTTACAAAGCCATCTTCATTTGGCAAATCTAGGATTCTACTTTTGAAACATAGATTTCTTGACATATTTCTTCATTTGATTTTGTTATACCATATTTTCTTTTTCTCCTAAATCTCTAATTGCTCATTTTAAATCTTCTGGCAAATGTGCATTGCTCTTCTGCCCCTATAATATTTGGTGCTTTTCAACGTACTGCTATCCCATCATATCAAATAGCAATTATGTTCTAATAATTCTTGAATCTGTATCTCCAAGCAAAAACATTATTCAAATAAAATCTATGTATCCATTCTCCTTTTAGGAATGTCTTCTGACATATTATATAGATACATAATAATTATACAATATTTAAAATTCATTGAGTGCTTAATATGTTACTGGGCACTAATCTGTTTCTATTATCTCCTTTAACAATCACAGTAACCTCATGCTTTTGTTACTATTGATACCACTATTTGACAAAAATAAAATAAAATAAGGTACAGAAAGTTTAATTAACACATCCAAAATCCATTGCTAGTAAATGACAGCTTGGATTATAAACCAAGACAGTCTGGCCCCACACAGAACATCTACACAACAGGCCCTCTTAAAATACGCACAAAATACAATTCATCATTTCTGATCTCCCAATACACTTTTTTTCCAGAACTCATTGTCAGTAGTGCTATCTCTATAGTTTGTTTAGCTAGGAAAGCCAGACTACATTCCACTCCACCTGCACTCCTATATAGCCTCTCAATTCCACATATATCTACCATGTCACAATGTGTTGTGACTTCTAATGCCTATTTATCATTTACATTTGTCCACTTTTCTCCCTCTCCTTCGTTCTTTCCAAGGTCAGATAACTAACATCTTTCAAAACTTTCACAGCTTCTCAACATACCTCCCTGCCATCAGGGTAGACCACCTCCTATCCTTTTTCCAAACTACAGCCTAAATAATTTTAATAAAATATTCCTAAATCTTCTTGAGCTTTAAATACTTCAATATGCATGTCCTCTAGTTAAACTATAAACATAATAAATGTAGCTTATAAGGTCCTTATTATCTGGCTCATTTTGTCTGAGACACTTTATCTTCTCACTTAGTCTGGTGATTTACTATTCCTATCCAAACCTCAATTTGGAAATTACGTTCATCAGGGATGTCCTTAACTCTCCCACTCCACCTGAACCATGAGTAGTTCCCATGGTTCCAGCCTTGCTCTTCTAGAACTCCATAATCTCCTTCCCACTTATTCTAATTGGTCATAAGTGATAGCTTATTTTCTATAACTCTTTCTGGATTGTAAGTTCAATGTGGCAAGAGCAGTATCAGTTTATTATTGCCACTGAATCCAAATATCTGTCAATTTTTGTCATGCCCTAGGAACTCCTTAAATTTTGGTTGATTGAATGAATAAATAAATGATTAAATTGTACTTACTTGTTTCCTAAGTTGTTTATATATCATTACTTTTAAGCAAAACTCTAAATAATTACATACACACAACTTTCCTAATGTGTTATCCTGGCACTGATATTTTATGAATCTAATTATTGTCCTTCCCAGACACAACTTTTATGACCTAATGATTTAGAAATGGTGTACATTTGTATTGAATGTCTTCCTCAAAACAATTGCTTTATATATACTAAAAACATTCTGAAATGAGATCACTTAACGTAGGCATTTAAATATTACATTGCACATGTTAAATAATCATCCAATGAGTCAATGTTGCTTGTCTTCTATTTTCCACCTCCTCTGTGAGCTGTTTATGAAATCTAGCAGATTGAGGGTTTAGTGACTGTACATCACTAACTTTTCACACAGCCTTGTCAGTTCAATTTTTCATCTTTCTATTTTTATCTTCCTTCATCTCAGTGAAATTGCCATAGGCTACTGATCTTGAATCAAATTTATCTGAAATTCAAACATAATGAAATGGGAATTGATGAATAGAAACTAGTTGCAGCCATGAATTTAGATCTTAGGCAAATAAATTCTTCAAGTTACAGAACATGAACACATACCTATGGTAATAGGACCAACAAGATAAATGAATACGGTAGTAAATTGCAACTAATTAGTGTTTATATTGTACCTGTTGATTCTAGTAATTATTTAAATATCCAGTGATATAAATTGTTTCTGTCATCCAATGTCCTATTTTACCTACTGAAGATTTTAGGTAAATGTCATTGACTCATTTCTGTGTTTGTTATCAGAACAGAATTCAAGGTTTATGTCACAAAATAGAAGTTGACTTACAGGCATCATAATCAGACTTATATGATTTATTGTGTGTTTTTCTTCCTTTTGGTGAATAGAAAGTATGTACATTTCTGAGTAATTCTTCCCTTGAATCCATGTCAAGATTAACTCTGAGAGAATCTCCTAAAGGCATTTCTCTAAGTGTGTAATTGCCAAAAATAAATAAATAAATAATATTTTCAAATAAGATAATGAGTGTCTTCATTGAACCAGAGAGAACCCCTTTAAAGAGGTGACATTTAACTGAGAGCAATGTTTTGAATTAAACTCTGAGAGTTTCTCCATCAATTTAGCTGGTAGCTATTTTCCCCAGAAGACACTAGAGGCCCCAATAAAAGAGCACCAGCAGGGACCCAACTGCATGGGTCCCATAATGTGAACTTTTCAGAGTTTTTAGCACTTACAGACCCTGGGGAGTACATAGCACACCACACACAGGGATCAGGGAGAACAACCAAGGAGAGAGAAGGAAGCATGGACGGGGTAGGGAACCCGCAGTCTTGGGGTTTCATGTGGCCTTCTGGATCCTTGAGTGCAGCCTTTTGACTAAATCCAAAGTTTACAGAAAAAAAGCTTTTTATTAAAAGGGGTGCAGCAGAGAAACATGAAGCTTTCTGGCCTCCTTTGGTACTTAAAAAGGAACAATCTTGACATCAGAAGGCCACAGCTTCCATTGTATTGAGCCATTTGGATGTGGTGTAGAACTGAAAACTGTGTAGGGTGGCTGAGCCCTCCCTCTGGCATGAGCAAGCTAAACCTAAATTTAAAATGGATGCTGACACAACATAAAATTATAAAATTATACCACCAAAATATACAAAGTGGTCAAGGATGCTAAGATATGGAGACAAAGAATTTTAAAAGAAGGGCCTACGACAGCAAAAGAAACCTGTAAGGGTTTCATGGAGCTTGGCATATTTAAGAAACAATAGA
The DNA here is from genome assembly GCF_000956105.1 of Propithecus coquereli. Lineage (NCBI taxonomy): Eukaryota > Metazoa > Chordata > Mammalia > Primates > Indriidae > Propithecus > Propithecus coquereli. The sequence goes on from NW_012147841.1 coordinate 2,194,420, forward strand.
AGTTGACTCTTCTGGAAAAGCATGAGTAAAGGAAGAGAGGTTCAAGATGAAGTCAGGAAGATAAGCAAGAGTCAGAGTCTATCTGGCCTTGGAGACTATTATAAGTTGAATGAAAGTCACTGAAAGTTTTTGAGGCAGGGAAGAAAGATGAATTATTCTATGTATTAATAATCACCTTCACCACCCTAGAAGGAAGAAAGGGGCATCATTTTGAAGTAGATTAGGCAAGAGATGATACTGATATGAACTAAAATTATAGTAGTATAAATGAATAGAAGTGGATGGATTTGAGCAATTTTAAAAGTTGAAGTTGATCAGATACATTTATGAATTTTGTGTAGCGTCTGATGACAGGCAAGCAATTAAAGATGACACTTGGACTGGGCCTGAGAACTGGGTGGTTTGTTGCATCATTTATTAATATAAGAAAGATTAGGATGGGGTAGATATGTACCTTGGGAAATCTGAGTCATGTTCTGTTCCTTTACTGAGTTACGTCCCCGCTACATATTCAAGTATCGTATAAGAGTATAGTGCACAGGAGAGAGGTCTGAACTGAAGATAAATACAATTTGTAAATATTTAATAATTACCTTGAGAAAACACAGATAATAAAAAGTTAGGACCAAGTCTTGGGACATTCCCATAATTACTATTACAGCAGAAAAAAAACCACACTTTATAAAAAAACAAAAGAACAAGTAGAAAAGGAATAGTCACTGGCTAGGGGGAAGAAACAAGGAGTATGATGATTAGGTAACCGAGAAAAGACTATTTTTAGAAGGATGATGTAGTTAACTGTATAAAGTGCTGCAGAGCAAGAGAATGCAATGAGGGCAAATACTGCACCTTTAGATTTGGACAGATGCAGATTACTGGTGTCATAGATCAAGCTTATTGGAGTGATGAGTAGGGAACACTATTAGAGTAAGTTAATGAATGGAAGTTGAGGACATAGACACAGTGATTTATAGAGAACTCTTCCAGAAGTTGTGTTACGAAAGGACAAAGGAAAGGACTTGATAGCAAAAGGAGCCCTTTGCTTTCCTGAATCTTTTCCTTCCTTCCTTCCTCCCTCCCTCCCTGTCTTCCTTCCTTCCTTCTTTTTCTTTTTTACTTTCTCTCAAATAAACTTTATTTTACATCAGTTTTAGATTTACAAAAAAGCGATGATAGTTTCCACATACCCAATACCCAGATCGTCCTATTAATATCTTATATTAGTGTTTATATTTGTTATAATTAATGATGTACAACTGATACATTGTTATTACTGAAGTCCATACTTTGTTCAGATTTCTTTATTTTTTTTTTTGTCTTATTTCCTTTTTCTGTTCCAGGATCCCATGCAGTGCAAGATATTATATTACATTTAGTGGTCATGTCTCTTTAGGCTCCTCTTGGCTGTGATGTTTCTGTCTTCCCTTGCTGTCGATGGTCTTGACAGTTTTGAGGAGTGCTAAACAAGTATATTTCATACTGTTTTTTGGCAAGAAGACTGCAGAGATAAAGTTACATTACTGTCACAAAACAAAGGGTGCATATCATCAATGTGATTTATCTTCATGGATAATAACTTTGAGCTCCTGGTTGAGGTAGTGATTTTCAGGTTTCTATATTTTAAAGTTACTCGTTTTTGCTTTTTTCCATATGAAGTCTTTATTAATAGGAAGAACTGAATATGTGCAGCCCGCACTTAGAAGAGTGGGAAGTAATGTTCCACCTCCTTGGGAGTGCACCTTCCATACAAATTATTTAGGATGCGCCTGTACATATTTATCTCTTTTCTTCTCCTCTACTTGTTCATTCATTGAATAATTTATTTACATTTTATGGATCCTTGGAAATTTATTTAAACCTTGTATTATAAGCCAATACTATCTTCTTTTGGTTTTGCGTAAGTTGTTTCAGCCTTGGCCATTTCACTTGGCTTCTGTGACCTTTTGAAATGCCTCCTTCCTTGTGGATTTTTTTTAACTCATTGTCATTTCCTGCATTACAAGGTACTCTGGGCTCATCTTGTATATTTCCTGCTCCATTCCTAGGATCAGCCATGTCTCCTAGGAACTCTGGTTCCTTGTATTGAATGAGGAATTGTGTTAGAAACCAATATCTGGTTGCTGACGATGCTTGTTGTTAATGATGTTTTTGTTTCTAAAGCTCCTCAGCTAACAGAGGAAAGAAATCTATGTGTGTATACTAACCTGTGGATATTTAATATCTCTAAATATTTTTAATATATAACCACTTTATTAGGCTAGTATGAGTTTATACTCATGAATTCATTTCTCTAACTCTAATCCATTAAACCTGGATCATTGTTGGTTTTTTTTCCCTTGCTTATCTATATACCAACCTCTGCAACAGTGAGAAAAAGTGTCCACCATACACCATTCACTCAGTTACTTATTCAGTCCCAGTGTACGTGTATTTTAGTATCAGAACTAACACATATTCCCATGGAAAACAACTTTGTCAACTAAAATACAGTGATCATTTGCAGTTTCTTTTGCACTTAGATTTACAATTTCCAAACTTACTTAGGTCAGCAGTTTTCCCACCGCAGCTATCACCACCTGTAATAAGGTTGTTTCATACGTTTGTGATACAGTCACATTCTGCATTGATCATGGAATCTCTCAACTTCCTAAATGAATTTCAGTTGCAAGACAGCAATTTTTGTGTTGCACAATTTTGATTCGGTATATTGACAAATATATAGTGTCCTGTATCCATGATTATAGTATCATACAGAATAGATTCACCACCCTAAAAAATCCCCTGCGCTATATCAATTCAACTTTTCCTTTTCATCCCAAATTCGTGCAACTAGTGATCTGTTAAAAATTTCTATAGGTTTGCTTTTCACAGTAGGTCATATAATTGAAATCATATAGTATGTAATCTTTCCAGACCACTTAGGAATATATATTTAAGATTCACTCATGTTTTTTCATGACTTGATAGCTCATTTCTGTTTTTCACTAAATGATGTACTACAGTCTGTTTATCCATTCCCCTATTGAAAAACATCTTGGTTAGCTCCAGTTTAGGGGGAATATGAATAAAGTTTTTATAAACATCTGTGTGTGGGTTTTGTGTGGACACAGTTTTCAAATCAGTTGGGATTATTATAAATATGTTTGAGCATGATTTCTCAATCATGTGTTTAGATTACTTTTAACTGTGTAAAAAATTGCCAAACTGTTTTCCGAAGTGGCTGTATCATGTGCATTAATACCAGGAATAAATGAGAGTTTTTGTTGCTCCACATCCTTGCCAGAAATCGGTATTATCTGGGTTTTGGATTTTAGCAAATCAGACAGATGTGTACTGGTATTTCATGGTTATTTCAATTTGCAATTCTTTTATGATAAATGAT
>NW_012147841.1:2197977-2199069 GCF_000956105.1 Propithecus coquereli
TTGAGTATGGTCAACTAATTGGTGAATGATATAGCCTTTCACCTCTCACAAAAATCAACTCACGCTGGGTAACAGATTTAAACCTAAGGAGTGAAACTATTAGAATTGTAGAGAATGCTAATTTCATGCAGAAACACTCTCATGGACACATGAGAATAATGTTTAAGCAAATACCTGGGCACTGTGTGACTTAGTCAGGTTGACACATAAAATCAACAGCCACAATTTCTTAAACATGTATTCTACAAAGAAGAAATTCTTATTTTAATAAGAAATAGTCAAAAGGAAATGCTAGAAACCAAAAACATTGTAAAAGAAATAAAGAATGATAAATAGATCAATGGAAAAGAATAAATAAGCTAGAAATAGGCTCATACAAACGTAGTCCACTGATCTTTGACAAAGGAACAAAAGTAATTAATTCAAAGGAGAAAAGAGTCTTTTCAATAATGGTTCTTGAACAATTGCAAATCCATATGCAAAAAGGCAAATCTAGACACAGATTGTACATTTATCAAGAAATTTAAATCAAAATAAAACATTGACCTAAATGTAAAATGCAAAATTATGGAACCTCTAGAATTAAAAGAGGATTCATTGTATGAGACTTTAGATTTATTGATTTATTTTAGGTATAATAGCAAAAGAATGACATGAAAGAAAAAAAAAGTTATGTTAGACTTTATTAAAATTAAAAACTCTCTGTTTTTTAAGAGACATTTCCAGTTATTTTCTCCCATTCTGTAGGCTGTCTGTTTCTCTGGTGATAGATTCCTTGGCTCGTCACTTCAGAATGTAATTTCAACAATAAAATAAACAGTTCTGTTTCAGAGCAGTGTTTATAGGGGAAGAAAGGCTACTAACAAGAACAATGCCATTTGTTGAGTATCTGTCGGTGCCAGTACTGTGTTAGTGCTCTCCAAGTCACTATAACAGAATCTCTTTTTAAAATTATGAAATATTTTAACAATTTAAAAAGATATAGATGATATCTCGCATTTTGTTTTTATTGCCTAGTATTGTTTTTGCTATGCGGGGTCTTCTCTGGTTCCATACAATTATCTCTTTTCTTCTCCTCTACTTGTTCATTCA
>NW_012147841.1:2201655-2213731 GCF_000956105.1 Propithecus coquereli
GGGGGAGGAGGGAGGAGGGGACGGGTATTTGCATACACAAAGAGTGCAATGCGCAGCACCGGAAGGATGGACATATTTGAAACTCGGACTTAGGGGGGGAGTGGAGGGCAAGGGCAACATAGGTAACCTAAACATCTGTACCCCCATAATATGCTGAAATAAAAAAAAAGTATAGAGAATGATACAATAACCAACCTGACTTATTTGAATTTTAATATTTTTCCATTTTGACACTTATTTGAAAGAAATAAAATATTACAGATAAAAAAAAGGGAGAGACATTTCACCAGCTCACTGATTTGGAAAAGAAACAAACATTTCAAGCTCTGGCTGCTATTTGAATTTTTCCGGCCTAATTCCATGCCACTTTATATATACTATTAAACTATGTTCTGAAAAATAAAAAATAAAATAAAATAAAGGAAAGAAAGAAGAAACATGGAAAAAAGGAGATAATGATGGTTGTTTTCCAGAGGCAGAATTGGTCACTTGCTTAGTGAGAAACTGGCTTTATCTTGATATTAATTCCTCAAATGTAATTAATGAAATAATTTTATTATTTAACAGATACAAAAAGCTATCTAGTTCTATACTTTAAGATTATTGGAATGAAGATTGCAGTTTTCAATCATTGCCTAAGAGAATAATATTCTTTTGCATATAGTACAGTAAAATACAAGGAGAATGAATTGTGAAGTCTGACAGTTCTTAAGTCAAAAATGCAGTACAGTTCTGCTGTTTAATAGCTATGTGACATTAATGTACTTAAACTTCCTGAGTCCTAGCTTCCTTTTCTGTAAATTTTTGGTAATACACAGTTGATATATTTAATTTGAGGATTAATGGAGGTAACAGAAACAACACAAATATGGAAAGATGTGTTACCTATTTTGAAAGGTTGTTTCTTGCTACCATATTGGTAATTCAGTGTCATTGTCCTTCTTGCCTTTACTTTATTAAGGTACCAGGTGATACATTCTTTGCATAACAGCCATTAGCAGGTAGTGATTGTGATTCTAAACTGGGACTCTACACTGGTCCTGTGTTTAGTCCCACTCATCTTTACCAGTGCTTTCCCTAACATACTTCAGGTGCATAATGCTCCTTCGCTGTCCCTTCCCAACTAAGTTATCTTCCCCAAACACAGTCTTCTTTGGAGTTCACACTATTTTTAAATGAAACAATAGAACTTAATCTAAAGTAGATCTGAGAAGATAAGTAAAGTCTAAGAAGGAAAGAAGTTGCTATATTACCTTTGTAAAGTCCCTCAGTCCAGTGCCCCACAGAACTTTTCCTTCAGGAAATGTTTTCACTCTCCATCTGCAGAAGCATTTTCACATCTATGTCCTCCCCAGTGTTGTGTAAAAGGGAATGGCCTCATCTTTGATTCTCCTCTTACTGGCCTTGGCTGTATCCTTGAGAAAGAGTAGATTCAACCTAGTAGTATTTTAGAGTCAAACTATCTTAATTTATATACGTAGATACCAAAAAAAATAAACTAAGAAAAAAATCAATGTGAATACAGAATATTTGAGTATGGTCAACTAATTGGTGAATGATATAGAAAATTACATCCAAACTCTGAAATATACATATTATTTTCAAATGTATCTGGACATTTACTAAGATAGGCCAAACACTGAGTCATAAAATAATTCTCAATAAATTTCAAATATTTCAAAATATTGAAAGATTAGAGAGTATATGCTCTGCTTAAAAAATTAAATTAGAAATTGCAAAATGGTATGCATATAAATAGTAAGTATAAGAAGGCTTGAGTGACTATATTAATTTTAGATAAAAATAATTTCAAGGTAAGAGTTATTCTGAGAGATAAAATAGGATATTTTCATAATGTTATAAGAGTTAATTCAGTAGAAAAACATAAAAATCATAAATATGTATATGCAAAAAATCACTACAATGCCTACAGACATTAAAAGGATATTAAGGTAATGTTATCAATATCTTTACATAATAAATTTGTCAATTTAGATGGAATGGACATATTCCTGGAGACAAAATTGTCAATGCAGATGTGAAAAGAAACAAAAAAAAAACATGAATAGCCTTGTATCACTTTAATATATTATAGTGTAATGAAAAACATTTAAAGAAACACTCATCTCAGATAGCTTTATTAATACATTCTGTGAAATATTTAAAAAATCTAACAGAATCTCTTCCAGAAAATAAAGAATTGAAAAATTTCCAATTCATTTTATTAAACCAGTGTTAACCTGATCTTCAAAACTTATACAGTGTTCCTAAGAACACTGCAAACTATTATTCTCACACATAAATGCAAAAATCTTTAAAATACATCATTAAATCAAATCAATGTATAAAAATGATAGTACGTAACAACCAACTAGAACTTATTATTTTTATGCAACAGTGCAATGGAGGTCCTTGTTAGAGAACAAAGCAAGAAAATAAAATAAATGTCATATACATTGGAAATAAAATAGAGAGTAGAGTTAGAATTTTCTCTGTATCTTGGCCAATAGTATTGACCGCATCACTAAGAGTAGATAAGGGCTGACTTGAGATTTCACATAAGTTAAGTTTAAAAAATTCAAGTGGACAAAATGTAATTTTATTTTTTACTGTTTCTTAAGCTAAACTTATACCTAATAATACTTGATCCAGTCACTTACCAGTAAATTCAGTCCATGGAGGCAGTCCTCACTAATTTCTGTCTCAGTTTACAGGTGGACCAAGATATTGATTTCTTTCTTTCTTAGAAATGACGTGACTATCAAAACTATAAAATCACAGATAAATCTTAAAAGTGAAATTAGTAAGATCTCAGGACACATGATCAATGCATAAAACTCATTTGAATTTCTCTATATTATTATTTTCTTTTTACTTCAGCATATTACAGGGGTACAAATGTTTAGGTTACATGTATTGCCTTTGCCCAGCCCAAGTCAGAGCTTCAAGCCTGTCCATACCTCAGATGGTGCGCACCGCACCCATTAAGTGTGTATATGCCCATCCCGTCCTCCCCCTCCCATCTGCCCGACACCTGATGAATATTACTACTATATGTGCACTTAAGTACAGTATATATTTCTTATGAATATATTGTTAGCAGTATTTTAAGATCGGTTCGATATTTTTAAAAGCTAAGTTTCCTAGGGAGGCTTAGTCTCTTTATAAATGTACTTTTATGAATATATTCATAAATACAGCTTTCTTGAATATGTGTATGAATATATCATTCTAGTAAATATAACAAAATTGAGCATTTCCTGAGGGAGCCTTTCAGTTTATACTTTTGTTTTCAAATTCTTTTTAGAGTCCTTTGCTGTTTAACTAATATTTTAGTATCATCGATATTCTTTTTTTTTTTTTTTTTTTGAGATAGAATCTTACTCTGCTGCCTGGATGAGTGCCGTGGTGTCAGCCTAGCGCACAGCAACGTCAGACTCTTGGGCTCAAGTGATCCTTCTGCCTCAGCGTCCCAAGTAGCTGGGACTCTAGGCACATGCCACCACGCCTGGCTAATGTTTTTGGTTTCTATTTTTAGTTGCCTGGCTAATTTTTTCTATTTTTAGTAGAGACAGGGTCTCACTCTTGCTCAGGCTGGTCTCTAACTCCTGATCCTAAGTGATCCTCCCACCTCGGCCTCCTTGAGTGGTCTCTAACTCCTGATCCTAAGTGATCCTCCCACCTCGGCCTCCTTGAGTGTTAGGATTACAGGTAAGCCACAATGCCCAGCCTTAATAGGCTTTTTTGAAGACTGTCAAGTGTAACTCTAATATTTATTTAGTAAAGCAAAGGAATTGAAATGGTCAAAAAGATATTGACAAATATTAAAATTGGAAGACTTGATTTTAAGACATTATAAAGTTACAGTAATCAACTCAGTTTAATACTGGTATATGCAGCAATATATAAGAGTGAAACAGAGTAGAGAATTCAGAAATAGACCCACACATGTATGGTCACTCAATTTTCAATGAAGAGAACAAAGTGAATCCTTACTCTAGAGCTTTTTAAAATATTATGCATCAAAGCACATGTGGAAAGTGATTATACCTGTGATGAAACAAGTAACTAATGTAGTCTATTGCCTCAGATCCTCTCCAAAAGCTTCAGGGTCTGAAGGAATCAGTATCTTGATACACCTATAACCTGGGACACAGATTAGTGAATACTACCTCATTGGACTGAATTTATTTTTAAGTAACTAGGTCAAGCGCTGTTAGGCAGAATGTTAGCTTGAAAGTTAGGGAAAAATAAAATTATACTTTTGTCCAGTTGATTTTTTTGATCTTCGGTCTTTTGAAATTCCAACTTAGCCTTTGCCTACAATTATTAGTGATGCAGCCAATGCATTGACCAAATTCCAGCTCTACTCACGGACAATCAAAGGACAAGGGCTGAACCTTAAGTTCAAAAACCTAAGTAACTTCCTGTCTGTGCTATCAACATAACTTGTCATGGTGGGATCACTTCTTTCCTACTGCTATCTCAATATCATTATTTGTTACAGTGCATTTGAGAATAATTAAAATGAGAACAAGCAGCCAAAGAATAAGCATTCCAGGGCATTGAAATAAAGTCAGGTTATTCAATGGGAAACCATGAACACCGACAGAGGAACTGCACAATCATTCTGTGCTCTGGGCAGAGGAATTTCAGCCTAGTGTGGTATGACTCTCAGAATCCTGGAATTAAAAATATATTTTGTTTTCTTTGTTGTGTCACGTTGCTCTTATGGGCCAGATCATAAGTTGAATAGGATAAATGCTAATGGACAACAAAGTGAATCTTAGTTATTGCCTACTGAGCACATTGGCAGTTATTCAAACTAAATTTTTCCATGTAGAAAACCACTTACATACTTAAACCACTCACCCTTTTCTATTTTTCCATCACATCTCAATGCTTTTGTTCTCTTTTTTTTTTTTAATTTCAGCATATTATGGGGTACAGATGTTTAGGTTACGTGTGTTGCCCTTGGTCCCCCCCCCCAAGTCCGTGTTTCAAATATGTCCATCCTTCGGGTAGTGCGCGTTGCACTCCTTGTGTGTCTTTTCTTGCATCTACAGCGGTTCCTAAAGCAGCTGACAACTTGTGAGTCGAAACCTTGATTCTCATGTCCCTGCTATATGATAAGATTATACAGCATGATACAATCACAACAATAATAAAAACATATATGTTTGCTAACACTACTTTTGATTGGCACAGATAACTGGTTTTTCTCTGAAGGCTGACTTTTATTAAAGTGGAATGACTGTAGCATCACATGAGATTAGTCCTGAATTCTCAGTAGTAATTAAATGCTGAAATGTATATTTTATTGATCTTCCAATACATGACTTATTCACCTTTTTCTCTTTACATGTGGGCAATCTAATGTGTGGATTATGTGCAATTATATTTTGTTCCATGTTTGCATGATTAGTGCAGATATGGATCATTTTTGCTATTACTCAGCATTCTTATAAGCTGTCTTCTACCCTTGATAATTATGCTCAGGGAAGGCAACCTAGTTTGAATATTAGCCTGAGCAAAGCATAATTAGGAGTGTAAATCTGAAAAGAAACAAAAACTAATGTAATCCAAAATCGAATATAAATGATGTTTGAATTGTCATTACTGCGTTTTTTTTTAATCACCTGAAGAGCTAACTATATACTAAAGAGATTACGTGCATGGATGTAGCCTTAGGTGAATAAACACTAGTCATTATAAAGTGGAATATGACAAGCTAGGGGCAACATGGAAAAATATGCTCTACTTATTGTAGGTTTAATATATTCTAGGCATACGAAAAACAGCTTATTTATATGGTTAATAAACCAGAACACATGCCTGAAAGTGAGTGTGAACTTTCCCTGGAAGTCTCTAAAATTATAATGCATTGGGATAACCTACCCCATATTGCTTTGAAATTGAGACAGATTAAAAAAATTTCCCACCCCCATATAATTCTAAAGTCAAGGGGGAAAAGAAATAGAAATTTTACTAGCTGTTTATTAGGTGCAAGGAGCTTTATAACACCTTACATTTTATGTCCACTCATGTGGTGAGTATATTTTTATTAGTACTTCCTACAGAGGAAGGATATAAAACTCAGAGAAATTAAATAGGTTGCAAAAGTCCACACAGATGATAAGTAGTGAGCTTGGACTTTATGTTTTATTTTAAATCAAATCTTGTGATTTTCCTATTTTGCTAGGGAAAATAACAATGAGAATTTTTACATTTTATATAAAGCAAACTATTTTAGATCTTAATTAACTTTTTCATAGCATATTTTAAATTGCTTCAATATGCATTTCAAATTTCATTTCCCATACCATTTGTTGAATTTTCTCACTAATCTTGTACAGTAATTAGAAGCTGATGTTTCTATTATCCTTCAGAAGTAAAATCAGCAAAAAAGAAATTGCCTTTTATTTAAAATCATTCACAGATTCCATGGTAGAGCATGAATTTTTCTAGGACCCTGTAATAGGTCTTAGACCAATATTATTTTCTTGACCACACTAAGCACATAAGAGATTATATATATGCATTTACTGAATTGAATAATCTTCCTACATCCATGGAAGAAAGTGCTTATTCACTCTGGCATAACTACTTTTTCATATCTCGTTAAACAGCAAGAACATGTATAGAATTCATTTTGATTATTTGATCCCATTTTTTGCCCTCTGGAGAAAAGTAATCATTATATTTACAGTTTTAAGGAATCTAGAGACCATGTGATAACTCATTTTTCAGATAAAATTTCAAGAGTTAATAAAACAATCCCATGTCTGAAATCCACATCTTATGACCTCAGATCATTGTTTTTCCTATATCAAATGGACTTTTCTTTGCCTATATAGTTTATTTTTAGCTAGCAAAAAAAAAATTTTTAATTTTTAAAAATCTTTTTGAGAAACTCTGTTACTGTCAAAGAATATGTTTACAAAGTGTTCAAAATGCCACCATACTGTGTATACTGCAATAATAAAAAAACCAAGCAGAGCTCTATAGCCAATTTTAAAAAGCAGTAGCAAAACCAAAATCAACAAACTATAAAATCATGTCATAGAGTGTGTGGACTATTAGAATGATTCTCATTATTTCTCTTCGACAGCTTTTGCGGGAGAATTCTAATGTTTCATCTTGTCTGTATTTTATACTGGCAAGATAAATTCAAAGACATCTTACAATTAGTGTATGTAAGAAAGTTGGCCACATTGTAAGCAATGAAGAAGCTTATCAGAGAAATGTCAGTTTCAATAAAAATACTACCTAATCTTGTACCATAGATTCCTGTAAAAAGTTATCAAACTCAAGAAAAAAATTTCAAAACTAATGAAAGTACATGTGCAGTATATACAATTTACTATGACAGTAAATACTTTTTTTTTTTAAGATCTAGGGAAAAGAATCTAAACAGTACAATTCGTGGTAAATGTCAAGGAACATTATTCTGATAAATGCCATTGTAATAATTAGATGGAAATTGTTCTGAGTATTACACACCATATAATCAGTTTTGATAGAAGGATCAAAGGTGTAAATTGCATGGCCATTCAGTGAAGACACTTAGCAACTTTACTGGGAAGAAAAGAGGTAGGAAGGGATAACAATTTATGGTAAAACAATTCCACTCAGCAATAATATTGGTCTATAGACTTTTTGAATATAGACAGTGTGCTTAATCCTCTTTTGAGAGAGCAATCATAATGATTTTAAATACATGAAAGCCAAAAATAAAGCTCATTAAAATTACATTTTCCAAATAAGACAAAACAAACTGAAAAATATGTTTCCTAAAGTTACAGTATAGATGCTGATTGCGAGAAGCAACGACTTCTTATAAGTTGCCTGTCAAGTAAAAAGAGTTAATAAAAGAGTTTGGTTATTCTCCCCCAACTCCCGCTTTTATTCTGTTAACTATAGAAGCAATACTGTACAGGCGAATGTGGGAAATCACAAAGATATGGAGGACACCCTAAAAAATAGATATAGTCCATTAAGTAATAATATACAATATTAATATATAACATAATGAAAACATATGCAACATATTGTTCAATCTGTTTTCTAAGTCAGAGCTTCTTGAACTAGGTGAGATATTGACCCCTTGGCCCTCAGGGAAGCCAGGGGTCATCCGTTGATCCCTTTATGCCTTTATATTATGTGTTTCATGGTATTGCACAGGGTAAAAAATATTGGCCTAGACAACAAATTTTATAGGGAGTCTAAAAAGGGAAACATCATTATAGATTTCAGGGAACAGAAAAGATGGGAGAGGTGGTTGTCAGGACACTTACAGTATTCACGAGTTGTATCTGCTCTCTTTCAAGTTTAGAATGCTTAGCTCAAAAGAGACATGGCTGGCTCACATCCTGTCTGGCTTCTCAAGCTATACTGTCTGGCTGCTTGTGTATATTTGGGCATAAACAGGAGGGAAAGGAGGATAGTGTGAGAGGAAGCCAAGGTGATTTTAGAGCACTTCAATTGATCTGTCAATTCAGGAGTCCTACAGAACTCAAGGTCAGTCTAACTCTGAGGCAGAAAACCCAGATCAATTTTGCAGTGACTGAATGCTTGCCACAGCCCAGACATATCCAAATTCATATGGGAGAATCTGGTAGATAAGTAAATTTAGTTTATGAATCAAGCATGACTTATATCTGTCCTTTAATGGAGTAAGAAATAATATTTTTAGTATCTCCCAAGGTGATAAAATATGGTTTAAAAGACTCAAAATGGAGATACTTATCAGTAACTATTCAAAAACAGAATCAGACAAGAGACCATTGATCTTTCAATGCAAAGGTTTTTGCAACCTTATTTGTACCTTTTATGGAAACTTGAATCTTACTACATTTATAAAAATGTAGTCAGCCAATGTATTTCTAGAACATCTTTTAAGAAATTCACATTTTGCAATTTTAGATGATCTAATCTAATTTATTTTAACTGTAAGAAACATGTATAAAAAGTTATGCTTCTTTTTATAAGGTGGAACTCATAGCTAGTTCATCTTGCAATTACCTTTGTAGCATAATGAGTTTTTCTCCAAATAATGTTTACCTATTTGTTAAAGAATAAATCAAATTTATGGAAATGATTTCTGGAAAAAAGGCTTTGATGTGGTTTTATTTAATAAAATCGGTAAAGCAATGAAATGTTATTTGAAGTAAGCTTAAGAAATATGAAATTTATCATCATGCTATCTGATGTGAAAAGTGCCTATACACATTTTACAGGCATCTTTTATATTTAAAACACTTTTATTTCTCTGAGGCCACTATTCAAATGGCTGACAGGGGATAAGTTGTTTTGTTCAGTGAATTCCTGATTGTTGTACAAGGAAAAGTTCTCTCACCTTTCATTCAACAATTCATCTTTGTATAGAGATTTATTTTACTATTTCCAGACATGCTTTATTACCTATAGATTTGGCATGTACTTTTTCTTTTTCTTTTCTTTCTTTCTGGAAATCAACTCAGCCCTAACTGGCATGCACATTATAACAAGTTATAAACTCCCTACAGCTTACATTATTGCAAACAATTCTATTGTCTTATTTTGCACAATTTACAAACATGCCTATATGTTGTATAAAACTGAGAGGAACATTGAGATGTAGCTATATATAGATTATTTAGAATTACTTTTGATAAACAAGATAAAATTGTATTACATATTAGGTGGTAAAATCAAAGGTGACATAGTATTTGGGGTTGTCAGAAATATTTGTTGCTATGCCATGAAGCTATATCTTCATTCTTATTAGTACAGAAAGGCTCTAAGATGCAGGTGGCAGTTATAAGAGAAGGAATGAGAACGAGAAAGAGGTTACATTATAGTTTTATATGTCAATTATACTGTATTTATCTTGATCTAGTAAAAGAGAAAAAATAAATACTATTCAACAACTGATTAATGAAATTAAAAAAAGTGAAATGGGACCCAGAGCATATAAACTCCAGGGCTTATCAGGGTCAGTGTGGCATTAGTAAAGTTGTTTTCCCCAATTTTATTCTCTGTGAAATGATCCTTTCCAGCTGTGAAGTTCCAAACTTCTCTGCCACAAGAATTTGGTTCTGTATTTCTGGGTTTATTTTGCAACTCTTTCTTTCACTTTACTCATATATAGATGCAACATATCTTGGTTTATCAAATAAACAGTTGGATGTCTAGGAACAACTTTTGTTTTACTAACTACTCTTACTTTGGATTGTGCTCTGTATATGGACCTGCTTACAAGGTCAAAATGTGTCTGTGTTTGAAAACGCAAAATTTAAGTAATGAAGGATTACATTAGAGGTTGGCTGATTGTTTTTGCACACCGGTTCCATCTATGCTCATCAGAAGATCCTTTGAAAGGATATTCTATAAAATAGAGCTGTACTTTTGAAACATGATATAAAGCTTGTGTAAAGTTTCATCAAAAATTTCAATAAGAGTAAACACCTGGAAAATTTCCCTGCTTTGGCCCAACAATTAATTTTAGGTAAAACAAGGATACGTTGGCTCCCCTTTGTTCGAGAGGTCACTGCTGATGGGGCTTTTGCCCCCAGTCTCTAACATTCCCTTCTTAGTAATTTGGATCATTTTTTCTTTCAATGTGCATTATAAGCAATATATGGCAGTTCCCATACAAGGGGTTTTGAGATGGAGAATTTCATCATGAAACTGAATACCACTATCTCAAACTCTGCCAAGCAAAAGGCAGAAATGTGGAGTCATGGCCATGTAAATAGTTGCTGAAACTGTGAAAGTGGGCAAAATCAGAGGGAGAAAAAGACAGATAGACAGAAAATGCAAGACAGACAGAGAAAGACAGACACCAACTAAGGAAGAATATTCTGATTGGAAAGGAAAAGGAAGAGAGCATGGTATTTTGAAAGATAAGTAACCTGAAAGTTTTGGTAATTAAGAATGGTCTGCAATGCCATATCCTGTGCAGTTAAATTAGGATGAGGGCTGAGTCATTCACATTGAGATTAAGCAAGGTGGAAGACTGATGTCCCTGATGAAGGTGGATTTAGTACATTTGTAAGGGAGGCAATGAAGTGTTCTTAAAGAATAAATATGAATATGAGAAAAAGTTAATTAGTAAGTTTAAAATATTCTGAAAAGATTAGCTGTGTAAGAATGTAGAGCTAAATTATGGTAACTAAAAATGATTCAGATGGAAAGACGTAGTTTTATTTTGTTTGGTTTGGAAGGATGTACTAAGATGGGAGACTTGTGAATAGATTTAATGATCAAGAGATAGAGTTGACAGGGAACGACAGGCTGAAGATAATAAGAATAAAGAGGGCATTTCAGTCAGAAAAACAGCACTATACAAGGAAAAAGACACAAATATGAGGCAAGAAAAATGAGGATGGGTGTGTTTATATAGAAAAATGAACATAGAGGGTTGGACATAAGAAGTTGAGAGACTTCACTGTTAATACGTTTTCTTTACATAGTGAAATTAGAGGCTTTTTCAAGACCTAAATTCAGGCTGGGCGCGGTGGCTCATGCCTGTAATCAAAGCACTCTGGGAGGCTGAGGCAGGAGGAGTTGGAGACCAACTTGAGCAAGAGTAAGACCCTATCTCTACTAAAAATAGAAAAATTAGTCAGGCATCATGGCACATGCCTGTAGTCCCGGCTATTCAAGGGGCTGAGACAGGAGGATCGCTTGAGCCCAGGAGTTTGAGGTTGCTGTGGGCTAGGCTGACGCCACCACATTTTAGCCTGGGCAACAGAGAGATACTCTTGTCTCAGAAAGAAAATAAATAAATAAATAAAAGACCTGAATTCACTTTATACATAAAGATTATGTGCTTTTAATGTTAATATATTAAGTTATAATTAAAGTGCACAAAGCCATGCTTTGTTTCTTCTTCCTTTTCAATATCTAATGATACTGCTAATCATATATTTAGTAGTATGCTCCATCTTATGCATATTAATCAAGAAATCAGTTTCCATTATAGAGGTGCATGCCATATATCCTCCTAACTAGAGAAAGAGAATCTCTGAAAACTGATAGATTATTAACATTTTATTGTACAAATAATACTATCCTATTCAAATATATGTTA
>NW_012147841.1:2214356-2220687 GCF_000956105.1 Propithecus coquereli
TTTTAAAAAAATCACTGTACTCTCCCATCCAAGTACTAACCAGGCCTGACCCTGCTTAGCTTTCAAGATCAGACATGTACTCATCATCAAATTAGTATTAACTGATCAACATTTAAGTACACATATAGCAGTAACATTCATTGTGTGTCAGGCAGGTGTTAGGAGGGTGGAGGGGATGGGTATATTCACATCTAATGGGTGTGGTGCGCACCATCTGGGATGGACACGCTTAAAGCTCTGACTCAGGTGGGGCAAAGGCAATATACGTAACCTAAACATTTGTACCCCCGTAATATGCTGAAATAAAAGAAAAGGAAAAAAATAAATAAATAAACACAAAAATCACTATACTCAACACATTTGACATGCATAAGGATAAAATAAATAGAATATAAATTTCTATACTTCATTGAGGACATTATTAACATTCATTTTGCCTG
The DNA here is from genome assembly GCF_000956105.1 of Propithecus coquereli. NCBI lineage: Eukaryota > Metazoa > Chordata > Mammalia > Primates > Indriidae > Propithecus > Propithecus coquereli. The sequence continues at coordinate 2,214,797 of NW_012147841.1, forward strand.
GAAGAAAACGATCTGCATCTTCTTTCATCTAAAAAGCACTATATTTTCCAAGGCCATTAAATGTTTTTGCCTTTGATTTTGTTTTGTATTTCTAAAGCATTCCAACACCCATCAGTCTCACTTGTGTTCATAAAATGAGAACCATAATAATCATTTGTGGATTTGTAGATGAGAATATAGAGTTTATACACATATTTAGGGGAGGGAAATTAAAATGTTCTGCTTAATAAGATAACTAGAGTTCGGGCTGGAGCTTAGCAGAAGAAAAGGAAAGGTCCCAGCTACATGGCAAGGGGCTAGAGCCTTAGAAAACAAATAGGCAGCGAAAAATCATCTTTCTTAGGAAATGTATGAGGGTTTTCTAGAAAGAGTGATTTCTAACCCTGGATTTACAGTTATTTCTAGCACTATGTGCTAATTGCTTTCTGCTCCTACTTAGCTTTTAGAAAGGTCTGCCACATAAAACCACCTGGTGACAGGGGAAATTGATGGAAATGAAAAAAATGGGATGAAATCTAGCAAAGGACAACACTGTATGAGCAAGTTAAAGCAGAAAAGAAAGCAGCTATATAGGCTCACTCATCAATAAAAATGATAGAAAGCACTTGTCATACATATATAGTAACAGAAGAATTTAACCTTTGGGGTGGAGGGCAGATGTTGGGATGTTACACGAAATCTGTAGGAAATACTAATGATGCCCAGTTTGCCTAATGGTCAGAGAAGCCTGATGCGTGATCGAAATAGCAGAATGGAGACAGCGTAGACTCTTTGTGACCCTTTGTATTTCCCTGATGTCTTCTAAGTTTGAAAAGTATTAAAACTATCATGCAAATGTTTAAATTAATCAACTCTAAGCAGACCACAATAAAAATGGAAATACGCTTATGTGTTAACAGTGTAAGAAGATGATTAAGTGAGAAAGTTTAAGCAGCGCCCCTTTCAAGAAGAAGGGAGGGCCGGGTGCGGTGGCTCATGCCTGTAATCCTAGCTCTCTGGGAGGCCGAGGTGGTCGGATTGTTTGAGCTCAGGAGTTCGAAACCAGCCTAAGCAAGAGCGAGACCCCGTCTCTACTAAAATTAGAAAGAAATTAATTGGACAACTAAAAATATATAGAAAAAATTAGGTGGGCATGGTGGCGCATGCCTGTAGTCCCAGCTACTCAGGAGGCTGAGGCAGGAGGATCGCTTGAGCCCAGGAGTTTGAGGTTGCTGTGAGCTAGGATGATGCCACGGCACTCTAGCCCAGGCAAGAGTCTCAAAAAAAAAAAAAAAAAAAAAAAGAAGAAGGGAAAACTTTGGAAGGGGGTAGTATTGAAAAAAGAAAAGGACTGAGAAGTTGCTTCCTGGGTAAGAACGATATGTTTCTAAAGCTAATGAGGACATAAGAGAGGGTGAGTTATTAATCTATGCTTTTTAACGATTTGCTTGTATTCTAAGAAATATACCGTATATAAAACAAATGCTTTCTTTCTAACATAAATATTTAAAGTATAGATATTTAAGGCATATTTTAGTAGGCAAGAAAGACTCAGAGAAGCATCACAACATTCTTGTAAAGTTCATTATGGAACAATTTGGTAAAAATTCTATTGATTAATTCACTTGAATTTTTAGCATATACTATTTGCCAAATATTAGAGAAGCAGCTGTGAATAAGACATATTATATTTTTGCGTTTAGGAAGTTTATTTATATTCTGGATGAGCAGAAAAACAGTAAGAATGCCTGTTACTCTGTACTGTAGTTACTATGACTACTTATCCAATCACCCCAAAACTGAGTGGCTTAAAACTACAACAAACATCAATCCACCATTTCTACAGGAATGAAATGGTACAAAGGTTTGAGGTTGAAATCATCTGAAGGCTCATTCATTTACAAGTCTAATGTTTGATGCTGGCTATCAATTGAAACTTTTCTGAAACCTTCAGGTGGAAGAACTATACACAGCCTTGAAACAGCCTGGGCTTCATCAGAATATGATGTGTGGGCTCCAAGCACTAGAAACCAAAGACAGAGAGAGAGAGAAGGAGAAAATCTGTATGGTGTTTTTTGACCTGGCCTTGGAAGTCACATAGCATTATCTGTTTCAGCACATTTTATTCATTGGAACAGTCATAATGTCCCACCCAGATGCAAAAGGAGGAGAAATAACTTACTATGTAAAGTGGAGTAACAAGGTTCTGAAAGAGAATTTGTAATCTGAAATATGGCTGTGGTCATTTTAGGAATATGTAACACAACTGCCACATTCTGTTATTTCTGTTTCTATTTTAATAAACAAAAACTTGAATAGAGTATTCATAAAATATATTTATTTTTTTAAATCTTTCATATTAAATTTTTTTGTGCTTCTTGAGAGTTTTATTAGTGCTATTACTATTATCGTTATTAACTTGTAAACTTCCAAATCCCACTGGACTTCAACTTTTTCTTTGCTATAACCTAATAATTCAAATGTCACATCAAAAGTTGATATGTTGAGAATCTAGTGAAAAATGCTACATTAAACTTATTAGTTCATAATATTTAATTTGAAATTTTCATTTGAAAGAATATAATATTTTATCTAGTTATTTTTAGGATGAGCTTATTATTTGCATTAACTTGTTTAGTAGACTGTGTTTACTATCCCCAGCTCATTTTGAGAAGAATTAGCTTTTTACTTCATTTTATGATCATTTAATATAAAACAACTTACTGATTTGGTATAATGTAAATAAAGCTTTATCACAAGTAAGTATTCTATGACACGTAATATTTTTCTAACACATTCAATATATTATAGTCCATGGTAGAATTTGTTTTTCCCTTAAAAAAAATGTTAGAGACAGCTCCAGGTGAAGGATATAATGAAAAAACAGAATCGTGAAAAAAATCATGTAAAAAATTGTATTAGAAAAATCCAAAGAACATACCACTTTTGTTCATATTAAAGGTAAGAGTACATTGAAGTAGAAAGGGCCATTGCTGAAATGATTACACTAGTCAAAATGACATCATCAAGCCTACACTTTATCATTTTTTTAAAGGTTAGTAGGCAAAAGATTATCTCTGCTCTTTGAAAATGTCAAATAAAATGTTACTTTTCCAAAGCATGAAGCATTGTTAATCTAAACCTTTCAAGGACAAATCATAGTAGGGAAATAAATTTAATAAATAGTATTAATGACAAATTATCATATATTTCTAGGATGTTAGGATCTACTCAAAGAAAGTTTGAAGTAAATTGAAAGCCTACATTTATCATTCTTAGATGCATTAACTATGACCTAAGGACACTAGAGGAGAAAGAATAAATAAAGGCTTAGAAATGCAACTAAAACAACAGAACTCAAAGAAGCAAAGAGTAGAATGGTGGTTACCAGAGGATGGGGTGGTGGGGGAAATGAGGAGATGATGATCAAGGGGTAAAAAAACCTCAATTAGACAGGAGAAATTCATTTTTTTAACTTTGAAATATATTTCACTGTGTGCTGAGTATGTAAATAGTGTACATTTCAAAATCACTGAGAGTAAATGTCAAAATTTCTCAGCTGTTTGCCAGAATGAACTGATTTAATAGCAAGACAAACTTATTTAGATATTGTTGAATGAAAAACTGGAATAAAGGAAGAAATGTATTAATAACTGTATACAACTTATACTCTCCAGAGATAAAGGCCAGAAAGAAGGGAATTTGGGAAAAGAGGGGAGAGAATACACCAGGTACCCTAAAAACATCTTCATCATAATTTTCCATTTTACTGGCTGTGATAGGGTCCTGTAAATATGATAGAGAAAGAGATTATTGAAGATAGAATGGAAATTTTTGAAGGAAAATCCATGTCCAGTGTCAGATTGCTCAATTTTTGCTGCATGAATGTTTGTAGATTTCTCACTGCTGATATATTGCTTATAACTTACAACTGATACAGTCCTTATACCTTATAGGGCTTATAACTGCTACAGTGTCCCAAACTTACATTTGTCTGAAGATAAAGGATCTTAAAAAATAAACTGTATACCATTATTTCCTTTCAGCTTCTATTTGCAGTATTAATTTTGATACTAACTCATACAATTTGACTGTCAGATGGCTATCATATGTGGGCATATGGATGAGGCTGACTCAAGATTTAAAAAATACAAAAGACAGGCACAAAATTGAACAGAATTATCCATGAATTCAATGTTTATAAAGTACTTATGTATATTACCTAATTGTTTCTTATAATATTGCTGCTGCAACAACTGCTGGTCAGTGAAAAGTGAACCATGAAAAAGAGAAAAATAATACAAAGTGGTCTCCATTGGTGGCAGCTTCTATGCTATGCCCAGGGATGTGTCATCTTTACTGACATTTAAGAGGCATATATAAAAAACACTTAATGTGTTTGGGTTAGTGTTGATGATGGATTGCCATTTAAGTCTATCTTCTGTGTAATTTCTCCTCCAAGTACATGTTCTTAAAAGGCAGATGCTTCAGGTATTTTAGGACTTACAAATTTAATGGGTTATTTTTTTTGTTGCAAGTGGTGTTTTCAGAATGATGGGTAAGTGTTCAGCATAGCTAATGTGATGGAAGTCTCTCAAATGATAATTATGTGCTCTGATTTTGTTTATAAAGAAATGAATTGGGTGGCATCAGTTTCTTAAAATAGGCAAAATGTCACAGGACTCTAGTTACTTGTTTGGAAATACAAATAGTAGGACTTAGAATGAGTTGCTTATAGTCAGGAAAACTAAATGTCTTCATGATCTGTTACTGATGGCAATTACTATTTGTCTCTGTGTTTGTTTTACCTACGTGTAATTAATCATAAAATCACAAGGACTAGTGGTATTTAAGACCTCAACTAGTATTTCTTAAAATGAGTCCATATATTGACACCTTATCTTGCCACATTACATAAAATTATTTTGAATTTCTCTTCTGAATGTCGTTTATTTAAATTTTCAGTATTTTTCCCATATAGTTTGCTCTTTCAACACTCCATTCCCACTCATATGCTAACTAAGATTTAATCATCATTTGAATCTCCACTTAGATTTATGCTTATTCCAGACATCTTTTCTCTACACCAAAGTTGGGTCAGGTGGCCTTTTATGAATTCCATGCCATAATTTCTCTGACATATCACATTATAAATTTAAGTGTTTATCTTTTTGAAGTCAGTGTTCAAAACTCTCTCCATCATCATTGTATTCTTACCACACTATATAAAAATGCAGTACTTTAATTATTTAAAAGACTTAAAAAAGTGATGGGTTTTTTGTTATTGAGTAAGAGAAAAGATTTACTTCTAGCAAGAGTTACTACTCAATTTTCTCTGTATGTAGTTTTAAACTATCTGGTTGTATTTGTATTGCATACCTACCATAACAAATTACCACAAAGTTAATGTCTTAAAACAACACAAATGTATTATCTTATAGTTCTGTAGGTTAAGAATCTTAAGGTCAGATAATTAGCAACCTTAGCTCCATCTATAAACTTCATCAACTTTAAAAAAATGTTAATTGACAGATAACATTGTATATTTTTATCATGTATAACATGATGAATTAAAGTATATATACATTATGGAATGGTTAAATCTAGCTAATTAACAAATGCATTATACTACATATTTATCATTTTTGTGGTGAGAGCACATAATATACATTCTCTTTACATTTTTCAAGAATATCATTGAAAACTATAAGAGGCTTTGGTGATCAGCAGGGAAGAGGCAATGGGAACATCAGAGGGTATATGGTTCCACTTAGATAGAAGGAATAAATTTCAAGAGAACTATTGTACATCAAGGTGATTATAGTTAATGGTGCTATATTGCATTCTTCATTAACTTTTGACATTGTTATTGATCATACAGGTTTCAGGGATTAAGAAGGGGACACGTTCGG
>NW_012147841.1:2221075-2223023 GCF_000956105.1 Propithecus coquereli
GATATTATATTAAATATAAATATAATAAGGAATAACACTGTAGCTGAAATTTTATTGAGACAGCTAATCCTCAGAACAACTGGAACCAGGAACGTGAGCAAAACCAAGACTTTATATCGCTCATCTCTGCTTTTCTCTTTGAATTCACTTCACTGTTTTCAGTCACTCAGACTTTCTCCTTACAAAGAAAAATGTGTCCCTTGAAAATGTTTAAATTTTGTGTCTTACAACTTGAACTGATGGTAAGAGCTTTACTATATACTCTTTGGACAAATATGAGTAATTATTTTTCTCCTTTTCAGATAAATTTTAAGTAAAAAACTCAAAATAGAATACTTTATTCTTTGAACATTCTTATAAATCAAACAAAAATGTCTTTATACTCACTTTGCCTGGCTCCAGAGCTTGTGAAAAATCCCCTTAATTTCTGGTGGCATATTCATCCCTGGTAAAGAACCTTAGCTGTCTATATTTAGGTGATATAACACAAATAGGAAGTGATTGCATAACTTCTGCCTTATTGCTGTCTGTCAAAAAAAGAGAGATTTATGAGTAAAGGCAAATGACAAATGTAAAAATAAAAACAGCTCCCATTTACATAATAATATTATCTTATAAAGCACTTCTGGGCATGTTACTCTTCACAACTACTGACACTACCATACCCTTTTTAAATATAACTCAGAAACTCTAAGTAATTTTTTAAGGTCAGGGGTTCATTCTTAATAGTATAAATTTTTTAGAATGGTGTATACTCATCTGTTTTTTTCTTATTACTTGCTTGTAAATGTCTATGTAAAAATAAATGTCACATATGTGTTAATACTTTGTTTATTGGCAATAAATATGACTATATTTCATAATTCCTCAATTTTCAGTGCTATGCAAGGGAAAAAGTGTGTTTAATGATAAATTAATTTTATTGTCCATATAGGTAGGATGGGGGAAAATAATAGGTGAACAAGAAGGGACAAATAGGAAGTGACCTTGACTACAACCTCTCAACTTGGTTCTTAATATTACTCAACTCTTTACAAGTAGTTACTTCTGAAGTTAATATAGACAAATGTAATAATCTTTGAATTACATTTTTAACAGTGAATTTCATGAAAGATGAAACATCTTATAGATATCATGCTGAATTCTTATTGGTTATGAAATTAAACTTACCAGTTACCCTTGACTTACAAATATAAGAAAATCTCTTATATCAGTAGTAATAAGAAGCATGCAATATTCTTACCCAAACATAAATATGTGTGTTTTTTTTGATAAGACTCAAGCAGACTATGAAAAAACATACCATTCGAGATTGTTTGAAACGCTGAATTAGATAACTTACAGATGTGGCATTATTTGTGGGAGAAAATAGTTATAGTTGGTATGAAGGAATAATAACTCAATTTTAAAAAATAACTGTCACTAACGGACAATGGCAAAATTCCCTGGAGAACACTGAAAAAAGTCATTTAACAAGACCACCTGTGGGGTTAATACTCAAGAAGTATTTGTCATCCTGCATTTAGCTCCCTTCATGTAAATGCTACAGAGAATTAAAAGGAATGACACAAAGGCATATCCAAATCAAGTTACCAACGAAACTAATAATACACTGACTTAAATTGTGATTAACAATAAAATGTCCTCAAGGAGGCAATCAGACAGCTCACTCAGCAGGAGTATATCACGGCTGCAAGCAGATTTGGGACTCAAGCTGCATCGTAATTGCACATCTGAGAATCAGAAGAGCTGTTTTCCGTGCCATCAAATAGTCCAGAATATTGAAGCGATGTATTGTTTACTGATGATAGACACTCTCCCTAACTTACTAAAATAATTTATTTTGAAGCCAGGCTTTACAAGTACAATATTACTATTTCATTATATTTTAGAGAGGACAAAAGAGATATGTGTATTTGAAAATTATTTTTGATATAATTAGGTGAAC
>NW_012147841.1:2224258-2225588 GCF_000956105.1 Propithecus coquereli
TTACATATATATATATCTATACATATACCTATATATACATACATGCATACCTTAATGGAACTTTCAATGGCAAAATAGTAAAAGGTAGGGAAACTAAGGTATAAAATCACATGCTGTGGGGTTACAGATCTTTAGAGAACACCATGTTGATGATCACTGTCTTTACATAACCATAGCATTATTCTTGTTCAGAAAGTTCCAGAGAGGAACCTAAAACGCTGGAAAGTTATATTCTTCAGGTAACATTGGACTACTCCTTGACTTATGGTGGGGTTACGTCCCCTAAGAACATCATAATGTCAAACTATTGTGAGTTGGGGACAGTCTAGTATGATACTTTCATTATATATTAATCCACTGCTCCTTCAAAGAGCTGCAGCTTCTGTGTATAAGAAAATTAGTTCCATCAACAACCATAAATGAAAGCATGTAGAGTAGAGGCTGAATGGCAGGTTCAAAATTTATAGGATAGGAATTATAATTCTTTATCTGTAGCTGATGTGCTGCCAAACTACATGTCTTCATTATGACTTTAAAAAGAGACTTTAGTTCAATGTATATTTTTGAAATAATATGGATATTATAATCCTGGGTGCTAAATAAATATACGAAAACAGACGGAAATGGTTTGCAGACAAAAAATTCACAATAATTATATTTTGAGGAGGACAAAATCCTTGATTAACAGTTTTTATCAAAATAATATTCTTTTAAAATAATGATAAAAATCAATTTAATTTTTACAATTAAAAATTGCTAAATTTTTGTATAATTATGCAACAGAAAATGAATAACACTAGGTAGGGAATCACACCCTCAAATTTTCTAACTATACCATCAGAGAATTTTTACCCTATTAAAAAAAGTATAAAAAGAAACTGTATTTAGGATACCAATATGGTTATTCTTAAGCTTATCTTATCAAGTTTATTCTAAGTTTATTAAATAGAATGTGTATTACTTGAGGTTAATTACATCAGGAAAAATATATTCAAAACATGCTCACTGAATCACTTTTAAAACACACTTGTTGATTATGGAATAGCATTCTTTATGCTATATTAAAATTATCTGTACATCACATTTCAATCTTCCTAAGAACATGTACAGTGTCTTCTTACCTCTCTACCACCAACATTTTGCTTAGTCCAGGTTAAACAGCCACATAATAAATGTTGTTTGCTTAGATCAATTAATTATTGAATACATGATTTTTAAAAAGCATACTTAGAGTGACATTCAACAGCATCGCAAGGCATTGAAATTGAAATACTTTAATAAGTTCACTTAAGAAATATTTACAATGTTTTTAAAAAATTATAATAGAGAC
>NW_012147841.1:2226784-2252645 GCF_000956105.1 Propithecus coquereli
TGTGGGTTAAGGGCATGCCCTTCCCTCCTTTAGTGCTCCCCATGTCCTTTAGTTGTAGATTTGCCCCCCTATCCCCCTAATCCCTAGAGAGTATTTCTGCCATGTGATCAACCTATTTCTTAACAGCATTATTGGTATTGTGATTATGTATGAGAATTTTATTCTAAGTAGATACCTAATTATATAGTTACAGGAAATATCATAATATCTGCATCTTACTTCTTAAATGATTCAGCAAAGAATACAGAAGGACAAAGAGAAAGCAAATGTTACAAAATGTTAACAGAAAATCCTGGTAAAAATATTTATTTTATTAGTTTTCCAAATTTGTATGCCTTTAAAATTTTTTAAATAAAAACGTTGAGGGAGTACTATGAACAACTATATGCTGAGAAATTGGATATTCTAAATGGATGAATTCCTAGAAGACACAACCTATGAGATTGTATCATGCAGAAATAGAAAATGAGATTAAAACTATAACTAGTAAATAGATTGAATAAGTAATCAAAAAGCTCCTAAAAAAGAAAAGCCTAGGTCTAGATGGCTTCATTGGTGAATTCTACCAAACGTTTAAAGGAAAAATAACACCAATTCTTTACAAATCCTTCCAAAAAATTGAAGGTAGGGTAATACTTCCTAATATATACTATGACACCAGCATTACCCTGATGCCAAATCCAAACAAAGACAGTACAAGAAAACCACAAACCAATCCCCTGTAAATATTGAGGTAAAAATCTTCAATAATGTAATACCAGACCAAATTCAACGATATGTTGGAAAGTTTATACACTATGACCAAGTGAGATTTATTTCTGAAATACAAGAATGTTTCAGCATATGGATATCAATCAATACAACACACCATATTAACAGAATGAAGATATAAACACATGTCATCATATCAACTGATGCATAAAAAATATTAGACAAAAATCAACACATTTTCATGGTTAAAAAAAATTCAAAAATTAGGAATAGAATCAAATTACTTCTACAAAATGAAAGCCATATATGAAAAGCTCACAGCCAGCATCATACTCGAAGATGGAAGATTGAATGTTTCCCTCTAAATTTAGAAATAAGACAAGTATAATATATTTTGTCATGTCTATTCAACATAGTACTGAAAGCCCTATCCATAGCAATTTGGCAAGCAAAAGAAATAGAAGGTATCCAACTGGAAAAAAAGAAGTAAAATTATGTCTGTTCACAGAAGACCTGATCTGATATGTAGAAAACCTTAAATACTTTATAAACAAAAAATACTGAAACTAATACATGAATTCAGAAAAGTTGCAGGACACAAAAATTAAAATGCAAAAATCAGTTGTATTTCTATATATTAACAATGAATGAAAATAAAATTAAGAAAACAATTCCATTTATATGCCATCAAAACTAATAAAATATTTAGGAATAAACTTAACCAAGAGGCAAAAAGTTTGTACATTGAAAACTATAACACAAAATGTTGCTGAGAGAACTTAAAGAAGACATTCATAAATGTAAAGACACCCTTTGTTTATGGATTGAAGACAATATTGTCAAGATGTCAACACTATGTAAAGCAATCTACAGATTCAATGCAATTCTCGTCAAAATGTCAACGAAGTTTTTGTAGAAATAGAAAAATTCATACTAAAATTTATGTAAGAATCTCAAAGGACTTAGAATGGTCAAAACAATATTGATAAAGAAGAAGGAACTCAGAGATCTTACACTTCCTGATTTCAAAACTTACTACAAAAATACAATAATCAAAACAGAGTGCTACTGGCATAAAGGTAGAAATATAGATCAATGTGATAGACTAAAGGGCCCCAAAATAAACCCTCACATACTTAGTCAAATGAATTTTCACCAGGAGACTACGGCCATTCAGTAAGGAAATTATGGTCTTTTCAACAAATGATGTTGGGAAAACTCAATATTCACATGCAAAAAGTAAATAAATAAATAAACAAACAAACAAACTTGGACTCATACCTTACTCCATAAAAAAACATTGAATAAAATGGATCAAATATCTAAATATAAATGCTAAAACAATAAATCTCTTAGAAATAAACACATGGGGAAACTTCATGACATTGGATTTGGCCATGATTTATTGAATATGACACCAAAAAGGGAAAGAAAGAAGAAAAAGAAAGAGAGAAAGAAGAAAGAAAGAAAGAAAGAAAGAAAGAAAGAAAGAAAGAAAGAAAGAAAGAAAAGAAAAGAAAAGGAAGGAAGGAAGGAAGAGAAAAGAAAGAAAATAGATAATTTGGGTTTCATCAAAATTAAAAAATTTTTGGGCCGGGCGCGGTGGCTCATGCCTGTAATCCTAGCACTCTAGGAGGCCGAGGCGGGCGGATTATTTGAGCTCAGGAGTTCAAGACCAGCCTGAGCAAGAGCGAGACCCCGTCTCTACTAAAAATAGAAAGAAATTAATTGGACAACTAAAAATATATAGAAAAAATTAGCCGGGCATGGTGGCGCATGCCTGCAGTCCCAGCTACTTGGGAGGCTGAGGCAGGAGGATCGCTTGAGCCCAGGAGTTTGAGGTTGCTGTGAGCTAGGCTGACGCCACGGCACTTTAGCCCAGGCAAAAGAGTGAGACTCTGTCTTAGGAAAAAAAAAAAAAATCTTTTTTACATTAACCAGGAATATCAACAGAGTGAAAAGACAACCCGTGAGGTATGAGAAATGTTTTCAAATCATATATCTGATAAGAGATTTATACCCAGAATATATAAAAGAACTCCTAAAGGTCAACAACAAGAAAATGAAAATTGGTAAAAGACTGAAATAGATATTTCTCCAAAGAAGTTATACAAATGACCAAAAAGTAATGAAAATATGCTCAACATCACTAGTTATTAGGGAAATGCAATTCAAAACCAAAATAAGACACCGCTTATGCCCTCTAAGATAGCTGTTATAAAAAATATAAAATAAAATTTTAAAAAACAGAAAATAACAAATGTTGGTGATAATGTGGTAAAACTGGCATTGCTGGCAGGAATGTACAATAGTGCAGCTGCTGTGGAAAAAAGCATGGCAATTCCATACTATGTTTAAAAATAAAACATGGAATTACCATGATTCAGCAATTCCACCCTGTATACATACTTAAGTGAAGTAAAAGCGGTACTCAAACAGGTATCTGTATACCCATGTTCATAACAGCACTATTCATAATAGCCAGAAAGTAGAAGAGATCCAAGTGTTTACCAATGGATAAATGGATAAACAAAATGCGCTATATAAATAAATACTGAAATATTATTCAGCCTTTAAAAGGAAGAAAATGTAACACATGCTACAATATGAGTGCATTGTGAAACATTATGTTAAGTCAAGTAAGCCAGTCACAAAAGGGTAAATTTAGTATGATTCCACGTATACTAGGTTCCTAGAGTAGTCTAATTCAGGGAGATAGAAAGTAGAATGATGGTTGCCAGGGGAAAATAAAAGGTCAACATTTAATGAGTACAGAGTTTCAACTGGGAAAAAAGAGTAATTTCTAGAGATAGATGTTGGTGATGGTTTCTCAATGATGTCCATGCACTTAATGCCGTTGAACTATATACTTAAAAATGCTTAAAATGATAATTTTTATGTAATGTATATTTTGGCACAACAAAATAATAAAATAAAATAAAGTTGAAGAAGATTATTTAAACATGGCATTAACCTATTTCCTTGTTATAACTTATAGCACTCTTTTTGACACTAAAAGTTAGATGCAGTTGATAAATTTTTTTTAACATTTTTAATCAAGGAATTGTCACCAGAGAAGACACAGTAAGTGAATATGCAGAGCAATCAGAGAACCATAGGATGATGCAGGTAGACAGAACTAGACTTCATTAGATCCAAATCCTTCAATTTATGAGAAAGAAAATATAGGTTTAGAGGAGGAGAGTGGTCACTTTATTGAAATTAACCATAAGCATTCACATCTTCTAATAGTAGTTAATATTGATATGGTTGGGTGAATTTACACATTTTACTAGGATGCCACAGAGTTGAGAAATAGCAAGGAAATTTTGCTTTAAAATGTAGCACATATGACATTTACTTCACAAACTTTAGTATTTAAAAAGGATCATGTTACTTTAAAAAATCACATAATATCAGATCATAAAACCTTCTTCACAATACCTTAGTTACAACTCAATCTATATATTACTGGACACACCTGCTGATTGCCACATCCAGTGTGCATTTGGGTTAGTGATATCTACACAGAGTCAAATCTCTGGGGGAAGTCCACTGTGGCTCATTCTAGGGTATACAGACACCCCAAGCACCTTTACTCTACACTCCATTGTTAATGTCTTAGGATCTTGATAACTTCCTGAATCAGGAGCCCAGTTTAAGTCAGTATTTCTAATTTGTATACCTGGTCCAATGTATTTTACTGATCTTTTGTATTTAAATAGCTTCTCTTTATATAACTATTATAGTATGAAGAAAATATTTTCACATTGACTTATTTCGTGTTGACTTATTTAACAAACATCTAGTAGAGGCTTTCTGTATAAAGGATTCCAAAAATGAACAAGCCACACATTTATATTCTCAAGGAATTTTCAGTTTAGTGAAAAAAAACCCACAGTTAAATTAGTAGATTACTGTGCTACATATAGTTTTTGAGACTTGCCCAGACTGGGAGTGAGATAAGGCTTTCTAGAAGATATGCTACCCTCACTTGTAAAAATTTTTCAATGATTCGCTACATTCAATAGCCCCATGCATTTCTTTCAGGCTTACAACTAAAATATCTGATTTTTTTAACCCACATAAAATTTAATTAATAATATTATCTAATAATAGATACTAACTACTTAGAATAACTTTGAGGATATTGACAGATAAAAGTGAATATTACCTCTACCTCAAGAAGATTGGGATTTATAGATATGGAGACATGAGAAGCTATTAATACATGCAATTCAAAAGCTTAAGAGTTGGGTTTTATTGGTTGCTATTTCACAATGACTGCTGATAGAAGAATGTAGATACTTAATAAGAAAGAAACATACCTGCTTTGTTTTCCTTTATTTGGGATTAATCAAAGGATTTTAAGTCAGAGTTGGTTTGAATATAAATTCATCTGAGTGAAAAAGATATATTTGGCAATACAATGACATCACGGGAATTTGAATAATCTGAGTGCTTCCTTGACTACAATATAATTTAATCATATTTCACCTCTTCTGATTTAATTTATGCTGAACACTAACCTTAGTGTAAAATAAAAACAAATACCTGCTATTCAGAGGAAAACTGAAAGTAATTGCCTAGATTCATACTGCCTAACTGCAAGTGAAAGGCTACCTCCAACTTACTGTGAGTAATTTATTGACAAAAATAAAGGCTCATCAAATTCAAATGAGAGACTATGCTAAAAAATAAACTGCCAATTTGCAGAGCTGGACTCTTTGTAAAGGATAGCTTTAGAGAAATACTTAACAATTTGGTTGATTTTTCACTTCTGATTTTGAAAAGATGTAACTTGGAGTATCATGTATATCAACACTCCAGACTTTTGTGTTTTTTTTGTTGTTGTTTATTTTTTTGTTTTTTTCCTTTATGGATGATAGAAAACTATTTCAGTCAATTTCACCTGAATCAATCAGCCAAGGTCTACACACATAGTGGCACAATCAGCAGAGATTTGCAGTGCTAGAATGTTCAGTTCCTCCAATGCAGAGGCAGACTGCTGTTGAAAACTATGGACAAAGCTGTTATTGAAAGTCAACATGAGTTCCAGAAACTGATTATCATCACTCAGTGATTAAGAAATCTTAAACTGGACCAAGCTTGGTTTCACCTCCCTCCCACCAATCACTGTCTCCATTTTTAGACTTATAAAGCTAAAAAAGCATAGTGATTTGGGGAGAAATTTACATATCACATGTGCCTATTTTGTAAATTGATGTTTATTCTGTTCCAAACAACATCCAAATCCAATGGGAACTGTCTGTTGAATATTAATAAATGATATAATTTTGTGCATAATGATGCTTTTGATGTGATCAGAGTTCAATAATATTTATAATAGTAAAATAATGTTGATAATGGCCATAACCTTCTCAAAAAGGTAAAACTAGATGGAAAGAACAAGTGGTGGCTACTGACTGTGATTGGGGACAAGGTTTGACAATAAAAGGCTCCTTGTTACTTTTTGAGAAAACGGAACTGTTCCTTATTTTGATGATGGTAATGGTTGCATAATTATATGTATTTGTATTGTCTTAGATTTATATTATACATCAAAAGTTACAGAACTGATGATTTTTTTCTAGATGTGAATAATAATATCTCAATGCATCTGACTTTAATAATAAAAACTCTGAATATCATACAGGCTACATTATTGCAAAATTAAATATTTTAAAGATCTTATACAAAAGATGCCATGCAAGTACTAAAAATGTACATTTACACCAAAATGCCTATTGACTTCTACATAAATCTATTTTATCTCACGTTTCCTATGGAAATTCCATGAGGCAATGGGATCTTTGCTTTTCTTGTAGCTACAGCTATGCTGGGCTAGAAGAACAGCAAATTGGAGGGAAGTAGAACTTCAACAAGAGTTCTTTATTAGGACAACAACAAAAACCCACCTCAGTTCAACCACAGGCTAAAATCTTAGTGTATACTTAAGGAACTCAAAAAACAAAACATAAGGGTTGAACTATGATACCACTCAAGAAATAAAAGGTTTCCCTTGCTGAGCTTTTCTTCTTTCATTTGACCTGATTCATGCTATGGGAAACCCTCACAATCAGGAAGACTCTGATATGTGCCAGAGATATAAAAAAAATAAAAATAAAAATAACAGTCCTACGACAGATCCAGTTTCTCATTTAAACTCTAAATCTCATGCCATCCATATTTGCTTCATATTAAGAAGGTTCAACTTCCCTTCTTCACTCATCCCCATTACCTGGCATTATAGGCAAATTTCATTTTATTGTGTTCACTTCATAGCACTTAGCAGATATTGTGTTTTTTACAAATTGAAGATTTGTGGCAACCCTGTGTTGACAAAGTCTATTGGCATCATTTTCCAGCAGCATGTGCTCACTTCCTATCTCTGTCACATTGTAATAATTCCCAAATATTTCAAAGTTTCTCATTATTATTATATCATTACAGTGATCTGTAATCAGTGATCTTTTTTTTTTTTTTTTTGAGACAGAGTCTCACTCTCTTGCCTGGGCTAGAGTGCCACGGAGTCAGCCTAGCTCAGAGCAACCTCAGACTGCTGGGCTCAAGCGATCCTTCTGCCTTAGTCTCCTGAGTAGCTGGGACTACAGGCATGCGCCACCATGCCCGGCTAATTTTTTCTATATATTTTTAGTTGTCCAGATAATTTCTTTCTATTTTTTTTAGTAGAGATGGGGTCTCACTCTTGCTCAAGCTGGTCTCGAACTCCTGAGCTCAATCTGCCTGCCTTGGCTTCCCAGAGTGCTAGGATTACAGGCGTGAGCCACCACACCTGGCCTATGTAATCAGTGATCTTTGATGTTACTATTTTAATTGTTTTGAAGCCCCACAAACCATGTTCATATAAGACAGCAAACTTAATAAGAGTTTTGTGTGTTCTCATTGCTTCACAGACTGGCCAAATGTCTGTGTTTCTTCCAGTCCCCAGGCCTCCCTATTCCCTGAGACAGAACAATATGGAAATCAGGTGATTTATATAAGCCTACGAAGGCCTATAAGTGTTCAAGTGAAAGGAAGATTTATACAACTCTCACTTTAAATGAAAAACTAGACATGATTAAGCTTTGTGAAGAAAGCATGTTGAAAGTCAAGATAAGCCAAAACCTAGGTGTCTTACACCAAACAGACAAGTTGTGAATCTAAAAAAAAAAAAGTTCTTAAAGGAAATTAAAAGTGCTACTCTGGTGACCACATGAATGATAAGAATCAGCCTTGTTGATGATATGGAGAAAGTTTTAGTGGTCTAGATAGATAATCAAAGCAGCCACAACATTTCCTTAACCCAAAGCCTAATCCAGAGTGAGGCCCTACTTTTCAATTTCATGAAGGCTGAGAGAGGTGAGGAACCTGAAGAAGAAAAGTTGGGAGCTAGCCAAAGTTGGTTCATATAGGTTAAGGAAAGAAGGCTCTCCATAACATAAACATGCAAGGGAAGAAGCAAGTGCTAAAGAAGAAGCTGTAGCAAGCTATCCAGAAGATCTAGCTAAAATCATTGATAAAGGTGGCTACACTCAACAAAAAATATTCAATGTAGATGAAATAGCCTTCTAGTGGAAGAAGATGCCATCTAGGATTTCAAAACTAGAAAGGAGAAGAAGAAGTTAGTACTACCTTTAAATATTCGAAGGACAAACAATGCAGGAAATGACTGAAAAAATGTATGAAGGAAATGAAATTATGAAAACAAATCAAACAGAACTCCTGAAAATGAAAAATTCACTGAAGGAAATACAAAAAGCAGCAGAAAGCATTAAGAATAAGCAAGATTAGGCAGAAGAAAGAAACTCAGGGTTTGAAGACAACACCTTTGAGTTAAACAAGTCAGTTAAAGAGAAAGACCTAAGATATAAGAGGAATGAACAAAACCTATTAAAAAAAAAACGGGATTATGTAAAGAGGCCTAACATAGGAGTCATAGGCGTTATTCACACTGAGGGTGAAGAAGAAAACACAGAAGGGTTGGAAAACATATTTGAGGGAAATAATTGAGAAAAATTTCCCTAGCCTTGCTAGAAATCTAGATATCCAAGGTACAAGAAGCTCAAAGGACCCCTGGGAGGTTCATTGCAAAGAGGTAATCACCACAACACATAGTCATCAGACTGGTCAAAGTAAACAGGAAAGAGGCTCTCTTATGAGCCATAAGGTGAAAGCATCAGGTACTTTACAAAGGAAAACCCATCAGACTAACTGCAAACTTCAACTGAAACTTTACAAGCCAGAAGAGATTAGGGCCCCATTCTCAGTCTTCTCAAATAGAATAATGACCAGCCTAGAATCTTGTAAAATGCAAAACTATCCTTCTTATATGAGGGAAAAATAAAGATTTTCTCAGACAAGCAAACACTGAAGGGGTTCGTCAAAACCAGACTTCCCCTGCAGGAAGTACACAAAATTGCATTATACGTGGATCAGCACAATAGAAACTCACCATGTAAAATCAGCCAAAAGCTGAATGTCAGAGCCCTGATACCACAATGGCTCAAAAGGTAAAACAAGGCAATAAAATTCTGTTCAACAGAATGAAAAGAAATCCACTTCACCTATTAATTCTTTCAATAAATGTGAATGGCTTGAACTCCCCACTCAAGCAACATAGGGTGGCTCAATGGATAAAATAATAGAAGCCAAGGATCTGCCATCTTCAGGAAACACAACTAACCCCCAAGGACTCATCAAGACTCAATGTGAAGGAATGGAAAACTATATCACATGTAAATGGAAACCAAAAGAAACCTGGTGTAGCTCTTCTCATATTGGATAACATAGACTTCAAATCAGCAAAAGTAAAGAAAGACAAAGATAGTTATTATATAATGGTGAAGGGAACGACTCAATAAGAAGACATGACAATCCTAAATGTTTATGCACCTAACACAGGTGCACCTAGATTCATAAAGCAAATCCTACTTGATCTAAACAAAATGATAGACAGCACCATTGTAATAGCCAGAAACTTTAATATCCCACTGTCAGAACAAGAGAGATCCTCCATGCAGAAAATAAGCAAAGGAACAATGGACTTAAATGGAACTCTAGAACAAATGAACATAACAGACATTTACAGAACATTCTACCCCCAAATCGCTGAATATACATCCTTCTCATGAGCTCGTGGAACAGTCTCTAAAACTGATAACATCCTAGGCCACAAAACATGTCTCAACAAATTTTAAAAATTGTAATGTATACCAAGTATTATCTCAGACCACAATGTAATAAAATTAGAATTCAATTCCAACCGAAACACTCAACTCTATACAAAGTCATGATAATTAAACAACCTACTGCTGAATGATTATTAGGTCAAGGAGGAAATTAAGATGGAAATCAAAAGATTCTTCAAACTAAATGACAAAGGAGGCACACAAAATCTGCAGGATTCAACAAAAGCAATCATAGGAGAAAAATTTATAGCCTAAAATGCCTACATTGAAAAGACAGAAAGATCACAAATCAACAATCTAATGAATCCTCTCAAGAAATTGGAAAAGGAAGAGAACACCAATCCCAAACTCACCAGAAGAAAAGAAATTACTAAGGTCAGAGCAGCACAAAATGAAATCAATTACAAAATAATTATACAGAAGATTAATAAAACAAAAAGTTGGTACTTTAAAAAGATTAACAAAATAGACAGGCCTTTCACTAGATCAACCAGAAACAAAATAGAAGGGACCTAAATAAGCTCAATCAGAAATAAAAAAGAGATATTACAACTGATGCCATGGAAATACATAATATCATCTCTGAATAAAAGAAACATCTCTATGCACATAAAATTCAAAATGTTGAGGAAATGTTTCCAAAATGTTTCCAAATTCTTGGAAACACGCAACCTCCCTAGACTCAATCAGGAAAAAATAGAACTCCTGAATGACCAATATCAAGTAACAAAATTGAAGCAGCAAAAATATCTCCCCCCAAAAAATCTCAGACCAGATGGTTTCACAATTGAATTTTACCAGACCTACAAAGAAGAACCAGTACCTATACTGCAGAAATTATTTCATAACATAGAGAATGAAGAAATCCTCTTCAACTCATTCTATGAAGTCAGTATCACCTTGATACTAAAGCAGGAAAAGGACACATACAAAAAAGAAAACAACAGACCAATACCCTTTATGAATATAGATACCAAAATTCTCAATAAAATCCTTGCAAACCAAATTCAACTGAACATCCAAAAAATAATCCAGCATAATCAAGTGAGCTTCATCCCAGAGATGCAAAGATGGTTCAACATATGTAAATCTATAAATGTAATTCTCCACATAAATAGAAGCAAAAACAAAGACCATTGATCCTCTCAATAAATACAGAAAAAGCATTTGAAAAAATTCAGCACCCTTTATGAGAAGAACTTTTAATAAAATAGGCATACATACAACATACCTCAATGTTATAAAAGCCACATAAGATAAACCCACAGCCAACATCATACTGAATGAGGAAAAATTGAAAGCATTCCTACTTAGAACTGGAACCAGACAAGTTTGCCCACTGATCACCACTTCTGTTCAACATAGTGCTGGAAGTCCTAGACAGAGCAGTCAGGCAAGAGAAGTAAGTCAGGGGTACCCAAATGGGGAAGAAGAGGTCAAACTATTGCTCTTTGCTGACCATATGATCTTATATCTAAAAAACCTTAAAGATTCTGCCAAGAGACTCCTGGAATTAATAAATAAATTCAGCAAAGACTCAGGTTACAAAATCAATGTACACAAATCAGTGACATTCCTATACACCAACAACAGTCAAGCTGAGAATCAAATCAAAGACTCAATAACTTTCACAATAGCAACAAAGAAAATAAAATACCTAGAAATATATTTAACCACAGAGGTGAAAGACAACTATAGGAAGAACTACAAAACTCTGAAGAAGGAAATCTCAGAGGATGTAAACAAATGGAAAAGCATATCATGGTCATGGATCAGGAAAAATTAGCATTGTTAAAATGTCTATGCTACCAATGGTGATGTACGGATTCAATGAAATCACTATTAAAATACCAACGTCATTTTTTGCATATCTAGAAAATTAATTCTATGTTCCATATGGAATGAAAAAAGACCATGAATAGTGAAAATAAGGTTACACAAAAAGAATGGATTGGCAGATATCTCCTTACCAGACTTCAAGCTATACGATAAGGCTATAGTAACCAAACAGCATGGTATTGGCACAAGAACAGAACCCTAAACCAATGAATCAAAACAGAGAACACAGATATGAAAGCATCATCATATTTCCATCTGATCTTTGACAAAGAAGACAAAAACTTATAGTGTGGAAAACAATTCCTATTCAATAAATGGTTCTGGGAAAATTGGATACCCACATGTAGATAACTGAAACAGGATCCACACCTCTCACCATTTGCAAAAATTAATTCATGATGGACAAAAGACTCAAGGCTTAGGCATGAAACTATAAGAATTCTGGAAGAAGAGGTTGGAAAAACTCTTATAGATATATGCCTAGGCAAAGAATTTATGAAGAATACCCAAAGGCAATCACAACAACAACAAAACAAATAAATGGGACATGATCAAATTTAAAAGTTTCTACACAGCCAAGCAAACAATCAATAGAGCAAATAGACTACCTACAGAACAGTAGAAAATATTTGCATGCTGTATATCGATAAAGGGCTAAAATCGAGAATCTATAAAGAACTGAAGCAAATCAACAAGAAAAAAACAAACAACTCTAAGCTAAGGTGCTCACACAGTAGTAATATTCTTTGGGGGTAGGAGGGATGGGGTGGGTAAACTCACAACTAATGGATATGGTGAACGTTGTTGGGGGGAAGGACATGTCTCAAATCCTGGCTGGAATGTGGCAAAGTCATAACATGTAACCAAAATTTTTGCACCCCCATAATATTCTGAAAAAAAATAAATAAAATAAACAAACAACCCCTTAAAAAGTGGGCAGAGGACATGAACAGAAATTTTTCAAAAGAAGATAGACTAATGGCAAATAAACAATGAAAAAATTATTAACATCTCTAATTATCAGAGAAATGTAAATCAAAACCATAATAAGATATCATCTAACCACAGTGAGAATGGTTTTTATCAAAAAATCCCTAAACAACAGATGCTAGTGGATGTGGAGAGAAAGGAATTCTTACACACTATTGGTGGGACTGCAAACTAGTACAACCTCTATAGAAAGTGGTATGGAAAGCCATCAAAGAACTAAAAGTAGACCTACAACTCACACAGTAGTAATATTCTTTGTGGGTTGGGGTTGGGGGTTAGGGGTGGGTAAATTCACAACTAATGGACATGGTGAATGTTGTAGGGGGGGAAGGGCACACCTCAAATCATGGTTTGGGTGTGGCAGAGTCATAACATATAACCAAAATATTTGAACCCCCATAATATCCAGAAATAAAAAAAAAGTCAGAAATAATATTTGTAAAAAAATAAAAATAAAAATAAAAGTAGACCTACAATTTCATCTAGCAATTCAACTACTGGGTATTTACCCAAAGGAAAAACAAAAGCTATTTTATCAAAAAGACAGTTGCATTTGAACGTTTATTGCAGCATAATTCACAATTGCAAAAATGTAGAAACAGCCCAAGTGCCCATCAATACATGAGTGGATTAATAAAATGTGGTATACATGCATATACTATGGAGTGTTACTCAGCCATAAAGAGATGATGAACTAAGGCATTTTTAACAACCTGTATGGAACTAGAGATCATCCTTCTAAGTGAAGTATTGCAAGAACAGTAAACAAAAACACCACATGTACTCACTATTAAATTGAAACTAATTGATCAACATTCATAGCTACATATGGTAGTAAAATTCAAAAGCATTCAAGCAGGTGGGATGGGGAAAGGGGTGGGTATATTCACTCCTAGTGGATGAATGCACTATCTGGATGATGGGCACACTTATGATTTTGAGTCAAATAGCATAAAACCAACTTATGTAACCAAAATGTTGCTTGCTCTCTAGAAATGGGACAACAAAGCCTGGACTTCATGATTTATGGAATATTTTAAGCCCACTGTGGAGAACCACTGCTCAGAAAAAAGATTTCTTTCAAATTCTAATGCTCATTGACAATTCACCTAATCATCCACTAGCTTTGATGAACATGTACAAGGAGATTAATGCTGTTTTCATGATTGCTAACACAACATCCATTTGGCAGGCCATGGATCAAATAGTAATTTTAAATTTCAAGTCCTATTATTTAAGAAACACATTTCATAAGGATATTTCTGCCATACATAGTGATTCCTCTAATGAATCTAGTCAAAATCAATTGAAAACCTTCTGGAAAGCATTGACCATTTTAGATACCATTAAAAACATTCATGATTCATTGGAAGAGGTCAAAATAGCAACATTAACAGGAGTTTGGAAGAAGTTGATTCCAACCTTCACAGTTGACTTAAAGGGGTAAAAGACTTCAGTGGAGGAACTAACTGAAGATAGGGATAGGAAATATCAACAGAATATTAGAGTTAGAGTTAGAAGTGGGTCCAGCAGATGTCACTGAATTGCTGCAATCTTGATAAAACCTTAGCAATTTAGAAGCTGCTTCTTCTGGATAAGCTAAGAATGTGGTTTCTTGATTTGGAATTTACTCTTGGTAAAGATACTGTGTATATTTTCAGAATGACAACAAAGCATTTAGACTGTACATAATCTTAGTTGGAAAAGGATTAACAGTGAGAGGATTGGCTCCAATTTTGAAAGAAGTTCTATTATGGGTAAAATGCTATCAAACAGTATTGCATTCTATAGAAAAATCCTTTACAGAAAAAGGAGTCAATTGATATGGCAAACTTCATTGTTATCTTATTTTTAAGAAATTGTCACAGCCACCCCAATCTTTAGCAGTAACTCCCCTGATTAGTTAGCAGCCATCGACATTAAGGCAAGACCTTTCATCAGCAAGAAGATTAGGACTCACTGAGAGCTTGATAGATGATCTTTATCATTTTTTACCAATACAGTATTTTAGTTACCATACGTACATTTCTTAGACATAATGCTACTGAACATTTAATAGACTACAGTATAGTGCAAACATAATTTTATATGCACTGAAAAGACAAAGAATTTGTGTGAGTCCTTTTATTGCAAAATTCACTTTATTTTGGTGGACTGCAATTGAGCCCACAATATCTCCAAGGTAGGCCTGCATTTTTAAATGTTGCTTTTCCCTTGGTGATTTGAACTTCTCTTGAAGAACAAACATTTATTTTCAAAGCTACCTGTGCTTCTCACCTCTCCCAAACATAGACAACTTTCAACTCTATTATCCTAGAACCTAACATAGTTTTTAAAAATAACAGGTTCTGAGTAAATTTTTTGTTAAGTAGGATAGAGTAAATCATTGGTGGGGTATATTTTACTGTTGCTTTTTTTCATTCACTTTTAGTATTCCGAACCCTGATTCTGAGACTGATTTGATTAGGGAGAAAAGTCTCTTCTTACATAAGACAAGCAATCTACTTAGAGATGTTTCCAATTACCAATTTTATATTTTAGATTGAGTTATCTACATAGTCCTTCACATCATATTGCTTAAAAATTCTAACATGCTTTTTAAATTACAGACAGGAATACAATTCACTCTTCAACTTTCTATAAATGTCATTATCTGTATGGAGTATATGTTCCACGGAAACACTCTGGTTTAGATATTTCTTTTTTTTTTTTTATTGTCTTTTTTGAAATTTTATTTGATTGCAAATAATGTGGCACCATTCTCTTGAAGTTTTTATAACTAGTTTTTTTCTTTTTTTTTTTTTATTTCAGCAAATTATGGGTGTACATATGTTTAGGATACGTGTGTTGCCCTTGGTTCCCCCCCCCACCGAAGTCCGTGTTTCAAATATGTCCATCCTTTGGGTAGTGCGCATTGCACTCCTTGTGTATACAAATACCCGTCCCCTCCTCCCTCCTCCCCCTTAAGTAGTCATGTCAGTAGTGGGTTTTTTTAATTGGTTTATTTCTTGGTTTTTATATTGTATTTGTGATATTATCAAATTTAAGTTAATAGAATTTTTCACCTTTATCAGTATGAAAAACTAGATTTTGTTATATCTAGAGCCCTTTTACTGAAATACAGCTAACTCCAAGACAAATTATAACATAACTCATCTGAAAGGTAGAGAAATATTCAGGTCGTGGACTAGCATGGGCATTAAGTGAAGCCT
Organism: Propithecus coquereli; assembly: GCF_000956105.1. Lineage (NCBI taxonomy): Eukaryota > Metazoa > Chordata > Mammalia > Primates > Indriidae > Propithecus > Propithecus coquereli. The sequence continues at coordinate 2,242,728 of NW_012147841.1, forward strand.
AGGGCAATGTGTGGCACATAGGCTATTCAGTGAATATCTGTGGTGGGTATTAATGATATGTTTGCCCTGTGAGCAAATGCCAACAAAGGGGACAAAAAAGGGGGGATTATTTTTACAATATTGAGAGAAAATAACTATCAACCTAGGATTTTGAATGAAAGTAAATGTACCTTTTCATGTACAGAAAAATGAACAGTATTTACAACCAAGAGTATCATTAAATAAGTTTCTTAAAAATGTATTAATAATTCTGGAGGAAATAAAGTGATCTCAGAATAAAATTTTGAGATGAAAAATGAGAAAAGTGATTAAAATATGTAGTTAAATCTAAACAAATGTTACGTGAATAAAATAATAATAATAATTTTTAAACTGTGAGGTTAAAAAATAAAAATGGAACTAAATTCAACAATAAGAGGATGATAGTTGGGAGAAAGTTAAGAGCTCATGGTTTTTGTATTATTTGTAAAAATGTATAAGACATAGATTACCAAGATATTCATGTTGCAAACTTAAGCAACAGGTATTCCTGATTAAATATTAATGGACATTGTGTTAGCAATCATGAAAAAAGCATTAATCTCCTTGTACATGTCCATCAGAGCTATTGGAGGATTAGCTGAATTGTCAATGAGCATTTGAATTTGAAAGAAATCTTTTTCTCTGAGAAGTAGGTCTCAACAGTGGGCTTAAAATATTCAGTAAATCATGTGGTCAACAGATGGGCTGTCACCTGGGCTTTGTTGTTCCATTTCTAGAGAGCAAGCAAAGAAGATTTAGCATAATTCTTAAGGGCCCTGGGATATTCAAAATGACAAATGAACATTAGCTTCAACTTTAAGTCACCAGATGCATTAACTTCTAACAAGAGAGTCAACCTAGCCTTTAAAGTTTTTTTTTTTTTTCCATTTCAGAATATTACAGGGGTATAAACATTTTGATTACATAAATTGGTTTTATACAGTTTGAGTCAAAGTTATAAGTGTGTCCATCCCCCAGACAGTACCCATTAGGAGTGAATATACCCAGCCCCTTTTCACCCCTCCCACTTGCTTGAATTCCGTTGAATTTTACTACCATATGTGGCCATGAGTGTTGGTCAATTAGTTCCAATTTAATAGTGACTACCTGTGATGTTTGTTTTTCCATTCTTGCAGTACTTCACTTAGAAGGATGGTCTCCATTTCCATACAAGTTGTTACAAAATGCTTTAGTTCACCATATTTTTATGGCTGAGTAAAACACCATGGTATACATATACCAAATTTTAGTAATCCACTCATGTATTGATGGGCACTTGGGCTGTTTCCACATTTTTACGCTTGTGAATTATGCTGTAATAAACATTGCAGAGCAACTGTCTTTTTGATAAAATAGTAAAATACTGAGTAAAAATCTTCACTAACACCACTGTGTCAGATCGTCACAAATTGATTTATAGGTATAATTGAATAATCATAAAAATTGACACAAGATTTTTAAGAAATGTTCTAAAATGTGTAAGCAGAGCAAATTATTAGGAATAACCAAGCCATTCTGGAAAAGGGTAAAAGAGAGAAGGCAGAACATTAATAGTTCTTTAAAGCTATATTAATTTTACCATATATCATTAACACAAGGAAAGACAATTTAACTTGTGAAACAGAAAAGAAAAATCAGAAGTAGATACATGCAAATAGAGAAACATGATATATACGGCACATCTAATATTTTGGAGCAATGGGTAAATGATGACTATTTAATAAATGGTGCTGGAACAATTGCTTATCCCTCTGGTTAAAATGAAATTTAATGCCAAAATCATACCAAACTGAAATATAAATTCCAAATCATTTAGAAAATAAAATGTGAAAGGCAAATTTTTAAGATAATCCTAAGAAGATATGGATGAATAGCTTTATGATCTTAGGGCTATAAAATGTTTTATAAAATGTTTAAGATGATTTAAAAAGAGCTGGCCATGAAGAGTAAAATTAATTTGATAACAATAAATTCAGAATTTTTATTTAAAATACATGAAAAGACAAACTACAAGAGGAAATACTTGCAGCATATTTAAATAAAAAATTAATAATATTAAATGACATTACAAACTCCTATAATTCAATTCAAAAAGAAAAAAGATCAATAGTTAAATTTAAAAATTCCTTTGAAGTCTTTCTATTTTGAGGGGGTATAGGCATTTATTGCTATAAATTTCCCTATTAGTGTTGCTTTTTCTATATCCCATAGGTTCCGGTATGTTGTGTTTCAATTTTCATTTGTTTGAAGAAATGTTTTAATTTTCTTTTTAATTTCTTCATTGACTAATTGGTCATTCGGGAATATATGCCTAAATTTCCATGTGTTTGTACTATCTCCAAAGTTCCTCTTTTATTGAGTCTTAGTTTTATTCCATTGTGGTTGAGAAAAAGATACTTGATATGATTTCAACTTTTTTGAATTTCGGGGGACATTTTTTGTGGCCTAACATGTGGTCTATCCTGGAGAATGTTCCATGTGCTGATGAGAAGAATGTGTGTTCTGCAGCAGTTGGATGAAATCATAGTTAAAAAATAATTTGTTATGTAGTTCAAAATAGCTAGAAGGGGCCGGGCACAGTGGCTCACGCCTGTAATCCTAGCACTCTGGGAGGCCAAGGCAAGTGGATCATTCAAGGTCAGGAATTTGAGATCAGCCTGAGCAAGAGCGAGACCCCCGTCTCTACCAAAATAGAAAGAAATTAATTGAACAGCTAAAAATATATAGAAAAAATTAGCCAGGCATGGTGGCGCATGCCTGTAGTCCCAGCTACTTGGGAGGCTGAGGCAGTAAGATTGCTTGAGCCCAGGAGTTTGAGGTTGCTGTGAGCTAGGCTGACGCCACGGCACTCACTCTAGCCAGGGCAACAAAGTGAGACTCTGTCTCAAAAAAAAAAAAAAAAACTTTAAGGTAGTTTTTATCTTCACTAGGAGAGGTAGGAAGTACAACTAGGGAAATTAAACAGTGTTGGTAATATTCTAATTCATTGTTTGGCTGGTCAAATCACAGTATTTATTTTGTAAGGATGTTCCTTAGCTTACATTTAGGATAGATATATTCTTTTCTATGTATCAAATGAAAATATAGTAAAGAATTAAAAATGTTGAGTTGGTATCACTTAGCTGTTCTTTCCGAGGCTTTGGCATGTCTTTGCCTACTCAAAAAAGGAGAATGTCATGAGGGACTTATTAGGGCAGAGTATATTCATGAAAGAAAAAAGTCCAAACACATAATTGTGTTTGGGCTTCACATTTGATGTGTTTTAATTTTTGTGACAAAACCACACACCTTAGAAGTTTTGAAGGGGTTATGAGGCCTGCCACAGAGCCACCCACCTGCTCATTTTCTCTTTAAATCAAGGAAGAGACTTGAAATCATCTATTTGATTTCAAACTGGTGTATATAAGTTGTTTAAAAAGCAGAACCTTGTTTCTCCCTTAAGAAAATCTTTTCCTGATGCGGGTATCAGGAATCTGCATTTTTAACTAACATCTCTAGAAGAAATGAATGAAGTAGGCTTCTGCTGATATTTTGGGAATCCATTCTACAGCAATGGACTTGGACATTAACAGTGAAGAATAATTATTGCTCGTTTCATTTTGCCACAAATCTCGTTATACTGTAACCTTGACATCTGTGAGGAAAACATTGAGCCCCAGTAATCATGATTTCAAACATAAAAAGAGAGTGAGTCATTCTTCACTATAAAAAAATTGTCAGAATTCCAAATGTATTTTTCATAGCTGTGTTAATCTCAAGGAGGTCTCATCAGGTCTGTAATAATATATATATAGAGAGATTTTGTGTTTCTTTCTACGTTTTATTACTGAGGGAATTATGAACATGTGCATCTGGAGCAGAAATCTTGTATTTGTTAGAGCTATAAATCATAGGGTTTGTTCTAATTGCCATCTTCCAATAATTGTGCAATCTTAATTTAAGTAGAGAAAAAGAAACATTGATTTTGGCTTGTGAGTAAAGCTTTCAGTGACAGCAATTAATCTTATTTGGCTTTTTAAAACTGCACATTTGGTGTGACAATTATCAGAGATTAATGATATGGAGGACCACAATACTGTTTTCTAATTATAATTATAGTATGATATTTGGTGAACACTAGTTTCAGAAAAGCTTCTCAGAATCTCTTAGCAAATGCTGTCATGACTGTCATGGTGTGTGATGTTCTAACACAACTTAAATGTATATCTAGAAATTCCTGTTACAATTTAGTTCTTGTGTTTGCTGTCTGATGGGTATCCTACCACCTAATGATCTTATTTCGCATAGCTGTCCATCTTGATGACTTTTTGCCCTTAGCTAAGAATTAAAATAATAATTCAGACATTTTAAGCTTATTATTTACATTACTACCTTAACAATTTGAAAAACATCCACACCTGACACTATTTCTGATACAACTAATATCTGTCCATAAATACAAGAAATTCATTCCAAAAGTTTCCCCTCCAATTAGAATGGGACACACATTCATTTTTGCCCTGGAAAAAGAAGAAAACACAGAATATGCCATCACTTCTATTCCAATACTAATCAAAATGTGTCAGCAAATCAATTGGAAAGAAAAGATCACACACGTTATTTATCTCGGTAAAGCAAGTTTTTTATTTCTCTTTTTAATAGAGAATGGTTTTTAAATCTTACCTACACTGAGCAGCCTTGACATGACCCAGAATTGCAATCATTTCCAATGCAGAAAAGTAATTGGACAGGGTCAAGTTTGCAGCCACATTTTTAAAATTTATGAGAATCTTGACTCCAGTCTTACACATTGTCAAAGAATCTGACTGTCACAACTTAAATCTTAGGAGTCTCAATAGAGAACTATTTGGCAAGATTTTATGTGGACTAAGATTCTTCTTCATTAAAGTTTAAGGGAAACTGTCCTACCACACATTTTTAATATTGCAATGAAATGAAAACACAAACCAAAGAGACAATCTTAGCCCATTTGGGAAAATATTTTTAAAAATTCAACTTATCATTGAGTAATACTCCACTGGAGACCATCCTTTTAAGTGAAGTATCACAAGAATGGAAGAACAAAAACCACACGTACTCACTACTAAATTGAAACTTTTAGATCAACACTCATGTGCACATATGGTAGTAAAATTCAATGTAAATCAAGTAGGTGGGAGGGGGGAGGAGGGGATGGGTAATTTCACACCTAACAGGAACAATTCACACTATGTGGGTAATGAATATACTTATAACTTTGACTCAAACTGTACAAAAGCAATTCATGTAACCAAAATGTTTATACCCCATAATATTCTGAAATTAAAAAAAACTTATAGAACTCTATCTGTAATGTCTCTAGTGTTATTAGTTTTGTTTCATTTTTACTACACACACACACACAAGCTTTAAAAAATGAATTGCTGCCCATTTAGCACACTATAAAATTTATTCTACAGTAAAATAAACCTCCATTTTATCCAAATTGGTCTAATTTTGCTTATATGCCATAAAACAATTTATTTTCTGGGATATGCTGTTTTTATTGCTGGCTTTGATTCCTTTTCTTTTAAACTTGGAGAAACGAAAGCATCATGTCTTCAAATGTATGAAACGATTAAATCAATGAAAGGAAAAACCTCCCAGTTCTTACATATGACTACATCTATATGTCATGATAAAGAGAGATTTGAATTTAGAAAATATGAACAGCTAATTATGGAACACCTCAGTGATATATTATACTATCATTTAAACAAAAATATAAGCAGAACAAAAAGATGAACTTGTTAAGATAAAACTATACAATACTTGAATATCAATGAACAAAGTCTGGAAGAAAGCACGGAAAGCATACGCAATCAATTTTTAACTTTCAATTGTATCATATTCGTTGATTTTTAATCTGGCCTTATTTTTCAGTATTTTATTTTATTTCAAAGTATTAGAGGGTAAAAACGTTTTTGGTTACATAGATCACTTTTCTAAGACTTGAGTCACAGCTATAAGTGTGTCCATCTCCCAAATAGTGTTCATTGTATCCATTAGGTGGCCCTTTTCCCCTCCCCTCCACTTCTTTCCACTACTTGATTTCCACTAAATTTTACATTCTTCTGTGCACATGTGCTCATTGGTTAGTTGTAGTTTAATAGCTAGTACATGTGGTGTTTTTTTTTCCATTTTTATGATACTTAACTTAGGCTAATGGTCTCCAGTACCATCCAAATTGTTGAAAAAGATATTAACCCATCCTTTTCTGTGGCTGAGTAGTACTCCATTGTATACATATAATACATTTTTGTTAATCCACTCATGAATCAATGGCCATTTGGCATGAATCCACACTTTTGTAACTGTGAATTGTGCTCCAATAAACATTTGAGTGCAGGTATCTTTTTGATAAAATGGCATTTTTTCCTTTGGGTGTATACCCAGTAGTGGAATTGCCGGATAGAATAGTAGGTTTACTCTCAGTTCTTTGAGGAATCTCCATACTGTTTTCCACAGAGCCTGTACTAATTTGCAGTCCCACAAACAGTTTGTAAGCATTCCTTTTTCTCTGCATCCACATCTGTTGGTTTTAGACCTTTTTTTCTCCTTTCTTTCATATATGATTTCTTTTGTTTTTTATTTTTTAATTTTTTCTTTTTCTTTTATTTCAGCATATTATGGGGGTACAGATGTTTAGGTTACGGATGTTGCCCTTGCCCCCCCCCAAGTCCATGTTTCAAATATGTCCATCCTTCGGGTGGTGCGCATTGCGCTCCTTGTGTATACAAATACCGGCTCCCCCCTCCCCCCACCCTCCTCCCCCCTGCCCAACATCCAATAGATGTTATTCTTATATGTGCATTTATGTGTTGATTAGTTAACACCAATTTGATGGGATTTCAGAATATTATGAGGGTACAAATGTTACATGTACAAATGTTATATGGATTGCTTTTGTACTGCTTGTGTCAGAGCTGTAAGTGTGTAATAAAAGCCATTTTAACAGGGGTAAGGTGATATGTCTCTGGGGTTTTAATTTGCATTTCCCTGATGATAGTGACATTGGACATTTTTTCATATATTTGTTGGCCATTTGTCTATCTTCCTTTGAAAAGCTTTTGTTCATGTATTTTTCCCACTTTTTATGGGGTTATTTAGTTTTTTTCTTGCTGATTTGCTTGTACTCTTTATAAATTCTGGATATTAGCCCTTTATCAGATGTATAGCTTGCGAATATTTTTTGTTGTCTTTTTGCTCTGTTAACTATTTCCTTAGCTGTGAAGAAACTTTTTAGTTTAATTAAATACCATTTATTTATTTGTTTATTTATTTATTTATTGTTGCTGTGATTGTCATTGTGGTCCTAGTCATAAATTCTTTGCCTAAGCTGATATATAAGAGCTTATTCCTACATTTTTCTGTAGAATTATTATGGTTCCATGCCTTATATTCAAGTCTTTTATCCATCTTGAATTAATTTTTGTGAGGGGTGAGAGACAAGGGTCCTGTTATATTGTTTTGCATGTGGCTATCCTGTTTTCCCAGCACCATTTATTGAAAAGAGATTCAATAATTTTTTTTTTTAATTTTAGGGTATTATGAGGGTACAAACACTATGGTTACACTTTTACCCAGTGTACATTGTTGTCTTCTTTGTCAAAGATCAGTTGGCTATAAGTGGATGGGTTTATATCCAGGTTCTCTATCCTGTTCTATTGGTCTATGTCTCTGTTTTTGTGCCAATATCATGCTTTTTTGGTTACTATAGCCTTGTAGAATTCTGGTAATGTGATGCCTCCAGATTTGTTCTTTTTGCTTAGGATTGCTTTGGCTATTCAGTCTCTTTTCTGGTTCCAAATGAAGTGTAGAGTTAATTTTTCTAGATCTGTGAAATGTGACATTGGTATTTAGGTAAGCATTGCATTGAATCTATAAATCACTTTGGAAAGTATGGGCATTTTAATAATGTTCATTCTATTGATCCATGAGCAAGATATATTTTTCCATTTGTGTCCTCTGTAATTTCTTTACTCAGTTTTTCATAATTCTACTTGTAAAGATCTTTCACCTCCTTGATCAAGTACATTTCTAGGTATTTTATTTTATTTCTAGCTATTATGAATGTTATTGTGTCTTTGATTTGACTCTCAGGTTGCCTGTTACTGGTGTACAGGAATGATACTCATTTGTGTACATTGATTTTATAACCTGAGACTTTGCTGAATTTATTTATCAATTCCAGGAGTCTTTTGGTGGAGTCTCTGGGGTTTTTTAGATACAAGATAATGCCATCAGTGAAATGTGATAGTTTGACCTCCTTTTTCCCAATAGAAATACCTTTTATTTCTTTTCTTGCCTAATTGCACTGGCTAAAACTTTTACATCATATTGAATAGCAGTGGTGACAGTGGGCACACTTGACTTGTTCCAGTTCTTAGGGGGAATGTTTCCAACATCCCACTGAGAGAGCTGAACAAATCATCAAAGCACAAAATAAATAAGGAAATAAAGGACCTAAACCAGGCTCTAAATCAAATGGACCTAACAGACATTTACAGAACATTCTACCCCAAAACCACTGAATGTACATTCATCTCAGAAGCATATGGGACATTATCCAAGACTGATCATATCTTAAGCCACAAAACAGGTCTAAACAAATTCAAAAAAATTAAAATCATATCATGTTTCTTCTCAGACCACAGTGGAATAAAACTAGAAATAAATCACAAGAGAAACATTCAAATCTACACAAAATCATGGAAATTAAACAGCCTTCTGCTGAAAGATTATTGGGTCAAGAATGAAGTTAAGATGGAAATCAAAAGATTCTTTGAACAGAATGACAAAGGGGACAAAATCTATGGGACTGATTTAAAGCATTTCTCAGGGGAAAATTCATAGCCTTAAATGCCCACATCAAAAAGACAGAAATATCACAAATTAACAACCTAATTTCACATCTCAAGAAACTAGAAAAAGAAGAACAAACCAAACCCAAAGCCAGCAGAAGAAAAGAAAAAAGGAAGGTTCAGGGCAGAACTAGATGAAATGGAAAACAAAAAAATAATTTAGAAGACCAATGAAACAAAAAGTTGGTTCTTTGAAAAGATAAACATATCAACAGACACTTGCTAGATTAATCAGGAATAGAAGAGAAAGGACAATATAAGCTCAATCAGAAATGAAAAATGAGACATTACAACTGATACCACAGAAATACAAAATATCATCTGTGAATACAATAGAAATCTCTATGTATATAAACTAGAAAACATAGAGAAAATGGAAAAATTCCTGGAAATATACAACTTCCTCAAACTCAATCAGAAAGAAATAGAACTCCTGAACAAACCAATAATGAATAATGAAATTGAAGCAGTAACAAAAAAATCTTCCAACAAAACAAAGCCCCAGACCAGATGGATTCACAGCCAAATTCTACCAGACCTACAAAAAAGAGATGGAACCCATACTACAGAAATTATTCCATAACATAAAGAAGGAGGGAATTCTCCCCAACTCATTCTATGAAGCCAGTATTACCTTGATACCAAAGCCAGGAAAGAACACAACAAAAAAAAGAAAACCTCAGACCAATGTATCTTATGAATATAGATGCAAAGTCTTCAATAAAATACTATTAATAGCAAACCGAATTCAGTAGCAGATCAAAAAATTAATCCATCATGACCATGTGGGCTTCAACTCAGGGATTCAAGATGGCTCAACATATATAAATCAGTAAATGTGATTCACCACATGAACAGAAGCAAAAACAATGACCATATGATCATCTCAATAGATTCAGAAAAAGCATTTGACAAAATTCAGCACCCTTTCATGAAAAAAACCCTCCACAAACTAGGCATAGAAGGAACATATCTCAAGATTATAAAATCCATACATGACAAACCCACAGCAAAA
>NW_012147841.1:2252729-2271549 GCF_000956105.1 Propithecus coquereli
TTTGATTTATTTAAATATAATGTTTGAGGATTGTTGGCATAAGTAAGTCAAAATTAGTAGCCCTTTCACTATAAAAATGGAAAGAGCTTATTAGACATGCCCTGTTCTTTGCCACAGGAAGCAGTCAAAGAAAATTGCCCACGTTTTACTATTTTATTTTCTTTGTTGAATTTAGAGAGATAATACAGTAATTACAAACAATTGATTCAGTCACAGAATTAGAGATTGGAGGTTGTATTCATTAAAAAATATATAGCTGAAACAAATGTCCTCACAATGTGCGCTCAAGTTGTTTGAACATAATAAATCATTGATTTATCAATAACCAAGAAAATAATTTTCAGTCATTTTTAGTTTATCAGTAAAAAAGGTTAGATTTAAATTTCCTATATAATAAAATCAGAATTCTACATAAAATGCCTAGGAAAGTGAAGATAAAATTTCTTAGATCCTCATTTTCAGCTATTTACATTTAAAAAAAATGAGTGGAAAGATTCAAGTACTAGTTAATAAAAGGATTGTGACATGGCTGTATTGCCTTTCCAAATTTACTTTGATTTATAAAGTAGATTTCAAAAGTTTTCAGGAATATATTATACTAGTCTTAAGAAAGAGACAAATTTATATTTCAGTCAATTATACTAGCAATGCTTTCATTTTAGCAAAAGAATACGAGAATAAAGGGAAAGTAATATTTAAAAAATAAAATTGTTAAGTATCCATGTAGGCTTGGATGCAAATGCTAAAGTTCTTCCCTCTTGTAGAGACTCTATGACCTAATCTTGTTAATAATAACTCCTTTGTCTATTCCACATACTTTTTGTAAATAAACTAAAGATTAATTTAAATGGCCAAAATTTCCCAATAAATGTAAAAGAACATCTATTGGAAAAAAGAAGTTGCAAGACCTCAGAATGTAACAAGAGATTAACAGATTATATAGTCACTGATAAGCCTAACATTCTATAATTATTTCTAGTTTAAAATTAATTTTTAAAATGAACAAGACCTCAGTGATCATTTAATATGAACTCCACTTCTTATGTTAGGCTCAGTAGAAGCAAAACCTAAGCTGGATATTCTCATTCAAAAGAGTTAATGCGAAAGTGCTCTCAGGTGAAACCTATGTGGGAGTGAGGCATGAAGGACGGAGCGCAAATAGAAACTCTACAGGGATGTTCATTCAGCAGAAGCCTGTATTCAGTTTACTTGCTCCTAGTATAATACCTGGTATTAATATATAGCAGATACACAGAAGTGTCTTCAGATAAATACCACACCATTAATTGACCAGTTTGAATTCAAAGAACTGAGGTCCTTTGACCTCAGTGTGTTGCCTCCGGAAGTCAAAAGCTCACAGACACGTCCAGGTGAGTACGATAGATCTATTAGCAGCCGCTGGGTTTGGGTCCACAAGTCCTGTAAAGTGTGTCTAGGCAGAGCACCAACAGCATTTAACAAAGCTAGTGATTTATAGTTTAAGTCCTTGAAATGTATATTCCACATCTTTGCAGAAGAGAATCAAGCTATCTTCTAGCAAATCAAATAATTGCCTTAGTGGAGGGATTCCACCAGAGGAGGCAGAGTAGGTCAGTGTGTTACTCAGAGTAACACTAGCTGCTGTAACAAAGAGATCCCCCCCGCCCCTTGTGCAGCTTCTTAAAGAAAATATATAAATATTTCTCAAGTGTGAAAATTTTAGGATCTTGGATAACTTTGCTGCAGGATTCCTGGTTCTTTTCATCCTATTCCTTTGTCATCTGATAAGACATTGTCCCCATGTGCATCTAAAAACCAAGTCAGGGAAGTTTCTGTGCTTACACTTGGAAGAAGGGGAAGAAGGAGAGAATGGTCAGGTAAGAGACACATCACCTCAACTCTTAATTCATTGGAGAAAACTTAGTCATATATTCATGCTTAGCTGCAAGAGAGTTTAGGAAATATAGTCTATCCATATTCATGTCTATAATTATATTTACAAAGAAAAAGGGAATAATGAATTTTAATGGATATCTAGCAGTACCCACTACGGGCTTCAATGTGGTTAGCTGTTTTTCTATCTTATAAAGAATCCTAAAACATTCCTGACTGAAAATCAAGGTGACAGTTACAAGTCCCCACACTCAACTCTGTGTTTACTGAGAAAGAAAAAATGGTCTCACTTTGTTACAAGAGAACATCCTTGAGTGTAAGGTACAAATTATCCTCTCTAGCAGTTACCAATGTCTTCTAAGTATTTTTGCAAAATCTGAATGCAAGTTACTCTGTGCAACTACTAGTCCTAACTCCAGATATGAAGACCAGCTAGCAGGCAAGCACCTGAAGTCATCTCTGGCAATCAGCTAAAATTCCAAAAGAGAATGATTTATGTTAACAGTGAACAAGTGATTTTGTGATAGTATAAATATTAAAATTATGTAATATGCCTTCTAAGAAATTGTTTCGTATAATTGCAATAATAAATGGAGATGAAAAGACAGAAAAACTCAAAGGATTTGCTAACTTGCATAAGGCAATTATTAAGCCAAACTTTGTGAGAATACTTGTATTAGCTATTTCTCTACATAAATACTGCAATTAGTTCCATGAAGTTATGAATATAGATTAAATGTAACATAACAGTCAATTTTTGAAAAGTTAAACTAGCATTTCCAATGTGCATACTAAGTTGAAGCATAAGAAATTGCCAATATTCAATTGTTCTTAATGTACTAAAGTAGCTAATCCATATGGTTCAACCTATTATTATAGCCTTTAATTAATACACTTAAAAAGATGTATGTGATTTTTTTTAAAAAGGCAGTTTATTTCCACTAAATAAATATAGAGTAAGTATTTAATAGCTCAGTGGTATTATCTGATAAATTCATATCTATCTCATTTTTCATTTCAGCCTTACCTACATAGGGCTATTTAACATCTATATACTTATAATGCTATATATCTTTATAGTCCTTTACTATGTGCATAGTGCTATTACTGTAACATTTGATCCATAGAATGGCCCTTTGGAGCAGTTAGGGCAGTTACTACATGCCCCATTTTATAGGTAAAGAGATAGAAACTCATTATTTAAAAGTCATGTTCTAATGGAATCCCTTCTAAAAGACCTTTTTTACTCAAATGTATAATATCTTTGGTCCTCCCTCATGTTTCCCTGGTACCAATACATATCTCAATTAGATCACTTATTTTGTGCATCTCGAATGCCTGTTCAATCATACATACCTCTTCCTAAAATGACTCTCTGTCTCCAGCTGCCTGGCACAAAGAAGACACTCAATAAATGCTTGCCAATTTGCATATTCTTTACTACTAACAAGGCAACTCTCCTACACACACACACACACACACACACACACATACACACACACATTTATAATATAATATAATAGATTTTAATGAAAATTGAAATAGAATAATTGGGATATGGATTTCATCACAGAAATGTGGACAACTTCACACTGACTAGGAGACGTTGCTCTTTTAAATATTTTGTGAATCTTGAGGCTTCTCAACCCCAGAGGAACTTCTTATCACCCTCCAGTCTCTTTCTTCTTATCTTTTGTTCTTTTCCCCTTATTATAAGCACTTTCTCCATTGCAAATGGAAAATAAAATTCCTCTTTTTATTATTCTCTCTCTCTGTCCCCGCTTCAGGTATCCATACTCTCCTGACTTTCTACTTGAAGAACTTATGATATAATTTTTCCAAACAAAGATAGTTTCTTCAATAGAGAATTCTAGTATCAGTTGCCAATGTTCTTTTAACATTTTCATATAAATATTAACAAATCTCACATACCAAGCAAGAGAAAAGTGAAGAATCCCAACACATGACTATACTCCACCCTATAAAAGCAGAACTAGATTCTGAGACAGGGAGATGCAGATTGTCCAAGACTGACACTAAGGACATTCCAAACTTATTCTAAAAATGAATACCAAAGCCACTGAATTTTATAATTTAACATTTATATTTGATTCTTTCAAATAACTTATGAGGTCTCGTTACTCAAGACAAGAGTTAGTTGAAAAAGTACCATCTAGAGGGCAAAAAGAAAAATTGTAGACAAGGCAGTTTGAAATATCTGCAGCATTTAGATGTTTGACCCTTCAACAACTCATGTCAATTCTGATTGATTATCCCACTTATAAGCTTCTTGAAAATAATTAATAAATGAATTATGATACTTGCCCTATGTCAAGCAGCTGTTAAGTGAGCATCAGTCTTAAAACCCAAGTGTCTGATTTCAGGGTTACTGTGCTCACTAATCACTACAGCACATACCATACCTTTGTTTACTTGGAGGAATTTAAAGAGAATAAAGAATTCAGTTTATGAATGGCATATATAAAACTGAATTTCCATAGATTATGCAGTTTTATACCATTCGCTCCCCACCTTACATATGGTATGGTATTTAGCCTTTCTCAAATTGTTTGAACTTAAGGGTTATGGTTTCTTAAGTCTCCATGGAAACACTGATTTGAGCATTGAGGGTTTTTGTTATCCATGTTAGCTCAGAAAAATGTACAGTCATCTCAGATAAATTGAAAATACAGTCTGCTGAAGCAAGTATTTTAAAATGAAGAGTATTTTTTTTCTTTCATCTACCTTAAATAATAACTTTGTACTAATACCGATTTTCAAGTTTAGAGTTATGTTCTAAGAAATCACATCACCTTAGCCTCACATACTAAAAAGAATAATTTTTTTCCCTATCCTTCTTCAATACTCGAAATCAATTTCCAGGTAGAGCATTTTAAATGGTAAAAGAGTTCAGTACATAAATTCATTCCATCTATTTAACTGGAAAAAGGATACATTTTTAACAGTTTTACTGGGAGATTAATTCCCAACAGTTTGACAGATTTGGGTTTGAGGTCTAGTAGTATGTGCTAGCTATATCTCACCTCACAATTTTCAAGGGCAGCCTGAGGTCAATTTGCATTTTTGTAAAACCACTATAGTACAGAAGACACTCAGGGCTGTCTGTGATGATTGCTGTGTCACTTTTCTTGAACTTCTAGACATTGATAAGCACAATCTGTCAACACATATATAAGCAGAAATGTTGTAACCCTGTGCTTTACTATTTATTTTGCCCACTAGGCTGACAAAATTGAGCCTTGACAGCATTGCAAGATTTTTCAGTGTTGGTCCTTCTAAAAACTAATTCCAAAGCCATTGAATTTTGTAATTTAACATTTATATTTCATTCTTCCAAATAACTTGTGAGATCTTGTTATTGAAGGCAAGAGTCAGTGAAACTAAATTAATTTTGATTCTTCCCTGTCAGGAATGAGATGCAATATCCAGTCAAATCAATCGGATCTCTAGACAAAATGATTAAAAGGCAATTCTTATGTTTTCTGGGACCTGAATAATTTTTAAATTGTTTAAAAATCCAAGCTTGTCTTACCTCAGTTCAAAGCTCTTCAGTAAATCACAATAAACAAATCAGAATTGTCATACTTCTTTGTTTAAATTTCATCTTCAAAGTATACTGATACTTGAGATTCTCCTTGGAAGGACAACTTTCCTCAATCTTTATTTGGGGATATCAAACAAATTAGAAAAAAATAAACACTTCATTTCTATTGCCATTAAGTTCAGCTAAACTGAACTTAATTTCCAAAAGTTCAGCCCTTTCTCTGCATAAGAATCATAACGAGAAAGCAGTTCTCTCATAAGAACAGCTCAGCTCCCATGCCATTTTTGGTGTTTTTCAGTTTGGTTTCTTTCAAGCCAGCTAGAAATGAATAGAGTAGAGGAAGATAAAGGTTTCCCTCTTTATAAAAAGAAATAAAAAGCAAAATAAATATGTGAAATTATACCCTAACTCAATGTTGAAGATAGAAAATTAACCTGCTATATAGTGTGAACTTAAAGGTATATAAGGTTTAATTTCCTATACCTTCGAACATATCAATCCACAACTTATATTTAATGTATTGTTTAGAAAAAATGAAAAACTTATGCTTCTCCAATCCCCAAACACAATTATAGTCTGGAGACAAAAAGAGGAGTCAGTGATTTCACATTTCACTGCAGAAATTTTTAATTTAACATAACAGCATAAAATAGCATTCGATATGGGTTATCCATCAACAACAAATTTATAGATTTGGGTTGATACTTGCATACAATCAAGTCAATCTCCATTTCTCTGAGCAAGGACTTTTCATTATAGAAATATACCTCCCTGTATATAAAGAAAAGGAATTAGTGATAAGAAATTTGTTCAAATTATACATCTATTCCATGTGTAAAGTGACAATTAATATAATATTTTCTCATAATTTTAGTATGCCAGTTCCAAGAGTATGCAAAAAAATTAATAGGCCAAGAAAGAAAATAACCTTATTAACTAATTTATTTATAAATGTATTCATTTCTTATCATGGCTGTGTTGGACAGAGTCAGATAAGTGGGTCTGAAGTTACAAAATAAATAAGAAAGTGGGTATCGTTAGCACTTACATGAGTCATAGAAATGAATGAAAATTCGAAAGGAGAGAGTGGAATGTGAGATGATTTTCAGAAACTTAATCCCAGACAACACCAATTCGTAAAGAAACAAATTTTCAGATAAAAAGAAAATCATGTCAGGGATTAAGGAAAAAATAATGAGAAAATATAACCTGAAAAACATCGTGTCATGAGAACCACAAGGAAAGGCTCTTCACAGAGAATTACCATGTGCTAAACCCTGTAGAGAGGTCAAATTAAAAAAGATGAAGATGATTCATTGTTTTAACAAAATATGAGATAATTTATGCATAGTAGCTAGCCACAGCACTTTTGGTAGCTAGTAGGGAAATAAGCTAAATTTTAAATCTTTTTAGTAGAAAATTTGAGAGAGAAAATTTGGCAACAGAAAAATGAAGAATCTTGGCTGTAAAGGAAAGTAGACAAATGTAATATTAATTAGAAAGAGATTAATTGATTGATGTTAAAAAATTAAACTAGAAGAGATGAACATGCTGAAAGAAATGAGCTTGGGGTATAGGAAAATGGCTTAAGCATGATGAAATACTGGAGATGGCAAGAGAGTGTAGACTCACATTCCGGGAGTGGAATTTCTTCTGGAGAAGAAAAGGAAGACACTTTTTACTGAGATATGAAAGAAGCAAAAAGAAACACAGATCTAAGGCCACAAATGAGGGCCACTGAGTTAGGTTGAACCAATGATGGTGGTTATAATACTCTGCTATGCAGCACACCAGACTATGGTCTTTGACTCATGCTTTCTTCCTGCAGCATTTTCTCCTCCCCATTTTCAGCCATTACCTTTGCACTTTGCCATCCTTGCCCTGCCTCAGTTCTATTCAGGTTCATCTCACTATGGTGGCATTTGCTCTTTATCCTTTTAAAAGTCTGTTAACAAGATAAGCAAGACATTCACAAAACATTTACAACCTACACACTAAGTGTTATGAAATACTCTATGTTCCAGGCGTAAAGCCCATTATTTTGTGATGGTGAGTCATGTGTTGTTCAGAAAGCAGATCCTGTTTATGAAAATAGGTGCTGAATTATTCCTATTTTCATTATTCTTATGTCGAACTTATGTATTTCAGATTTAAGAATGCAGAATCGATCTGGACCTCTGTTCAGTTTTCTACCAAGGTTTGACTTGAAGAATTATTCTTTCCTGTTTAAATCAACAAATTGGGTGAAATCAATGAGTGAAATGAATAAGGGCATGGGACAAGTTCCAAGTTCTCTATCATATTTTGGATACATGTTTGTGAAATTCACCATACTATTGAATTAACCTTGTCAAATCTACTTTGAGCAGTTTCTATACATTATTGAAGACGTGATTAAACATCGGAAACGTAACCAAATTCCTTACTAGAAGGAAATCTACTTTATTGTATAGCAAAATATGGACTCTTTCTTAATTTTTAGAACATCAAAATCACCTTTTGAAAAAATAGCATGTTTGTGACATGGTTCCAGTGTTTTTTAACAGCTTTATTGAAGTATAATTGATATACATAGAAACTCCTCATATTTGACATATACAATTAGATGAATTTGGACCTATGCATGTAGCACTCATGATGCTATCACCACAATCAAGGTAATAAACACATCTATTACCTGAAAACCTTTTTTGTGTTCCTTCATGTGTGTGTGTCTGTGTGTGTGTGAATGTGGAGGGAGGGCTGTGTGTATGGTTAGAATGCTTAACATGAGATTTACCCTCTTAACAAAATTTTAATTATATACCATGTTGTCAACTATAGGAAATATGTTGTACAGAAGATCTCTAGAACTTATTAACCTTGCATAAGTGAAAATTTATACCCATTAAAAAATAATTCCCCATTTCCCTCTCTTCCTAGCTCCTGGAAGCTCCTATGAGTTTGGCTGGTTTAGCTACTCCATATAAGTGAAATAATACAATATTTATCTTTCTGAGACTGGCTTATTTTACTTGGCATAACATCTTCCAAGTTCACCTATGTTGTTGAAAATAATATAATTTTCCTACTTGTTAAGGCTGAATAATATTTCATTTTATATATATATATATATATATATATATATATATACACACCACATTTTTTTATCCACTCATCATTAGGTGATCGTTTAGTTTGTTTCCATATCTTGTCTATTGTGACCAATGCTGCAATAAACATGGGATTGCAGATATCTGTTTGAGATATTAAATTCATTTACTTTGGATTTATACCCACAAGTGAAATTGCTGGATCATTCAGTAATTTGATGATACATTCAAATGTGGTACATTCATGTTATTGAAAGGTGCTCAATAAAAGTATATAGGAAACACTCAATAAATGTTTGTTGAAGGAATGTATAAGTAAATAAATATATTATAAATCCCTACAGAACAGACATCCTATTTATTCAATATAAGCCCAGTGCCTAGCATAATGCCTAATGAGTATAACATGTCCTTAACAAATATTTGTTGAATAAATGAATGAATGATGAAGGTGGTCAGTTCAAGGGACTTCTCTCAGGGTGAGTCCTTAGTTTGTTTTTTAAACTATCTCTAAGTTTTTTATTTTTTTTTAATTTTTATTCAGCATATTATGGGGGTACAAACATTTTGATTACATGAAATGCATTTGCCTCGCTCAAGCCAGGGCCACAAACATATCCTTGCCCCCATACAGTGCACCCTGTCTCCACTGCCTGTGGGTTTATTCACCCCACCTGCTCTAGCCCCCACCCTCTTAGCCCCCCTACCTGACTGGCACCCAGTGAGTATTACTATCCTGTGAGCACCTTAGTGTTGATCAGTTAGTACCAGTCTGATGGTGAGTACATGTGGTGAATGATTTTCCATCCTTGTTGTACCTCACTTCCAAGGATGGGCTGAATCTCTATTTAGGATAATATAAGAGGTGCAAGATCACCAGTGTTTTTTGTAGTTGAGTAGTATTCCATGGTATACATATACCACATTTTATTAATCCATTCATGTATTGATGGGCACTTGGGTTGTTTCCACATCTTTGCAATTGTGAATTGTGCTGCTATAAACATTCGAGTGCAGATGTCTTTTATCCTTGAAGATTTTAATTACATACGTATGGCATTGACTGATGTTGTCCCACAGCTGTTGGATAATTGATGCTTAAAAAAATTTTTGGCCAAAGTAGGTATTCAATAAATCAGGATGATGATATAATTGAGGAAGAGAGTGTATGCAGAGAGTCTAGGACTATGCCTGGCATGGAGTAGATCAAGTAAATAAATGGTAGTTTCAAAGAAAAACAGTTCTTTTGTAAACTGTGCAGTACTGATGTTTTGCTTAGACTAAAATGTCTTGAAGCCAAGTCAATAGTTAAATAATTTCAGTGAGTCATCTTCATGACAGTTGCAAACTTCTCCCTATAGTCATATTTCAGTAAGGGAATGTGCGGCTAGAAGTGTTTTCCATTAAAGACTAACTTCCTGGATGGAAGATGTACAAATCACTGGGAAAGTTCCGGGCATCATCACCTTAGTCTGGTGCCAGGACTAAGGCACCAGACTAGTGCCTTAGACATTTTGTCTACAAAATGTCTATAAATCTTTCACAGGGAAAGAATGAGTGTGTGTTTTTCCCCCCTGACAGACTTGTTTCTATAAGATATAAGGAAGAGTGGTGAAAGTTAAGAAAGGCCGTAAGGAGGTCAGGCTACCTATGTGGAGGTGATTTCATAGTACATCGCTCAGCTCTTCAGAGTGTATATAGGTGTGCAGCCTTCTGCCTGGTAGGCAGGTAGGGGGTGGCTAAAGGAATAGAATCCTTTCTGCTCTCAACTTCAACAGAAAAAAGAAGAAGGGCGGGATAGAAAACAGAAAAGGGAGAAAGAGGGAGAAGGGGAAAGAAAAATATAGAGGGAGTAGGAGAGGAGGGAAGGGAGGTCTTCTTTTTTTTATTTTTTATTTCGGAGTATTACGGAGGTACAAATGCTTTGGTTTCATAAATTGCCTTTGTACCACTCAAGTCAGAGCTACAAGGGTGCCCATCCTCCAGACATCATGCACCACACCCATTAGGTGAAAGTTTACCTATCCCCTCCTCCCATACGTGTGCATAAGTATTGATCGATTAGTACCAATTTAATGGTGAGTACATATGGTGTTTCTTTTTCCATTCTCGTGATACTTCACTTAGAACAATGGTCTCCAGTTGTATCCAGGTTAATACAAGAGGTATTAGTTCACCATTTTTTATGGCTGAGTAGTACTTCATGGTATACATATACCACATTTTATTAATCAACTCATGGATTGATAGGCACTTGGATTGTCTCCACATTTTTGCAATTGTGAATTGTGCCGCTGTAAACATTTGAGTGCAAATGTTTTACATTATATCACTTAACTGTCATTCAAACTCCATGATTTCAGTATCTTCCTCCATTTTGTAGATGGAGAAATGGTGGCTCAGAGAGGTTAAATAACTTGCCTATGTTTGTAAGATTAATAGTTAGTAGACCTGTGATTTGAACCCAGCTCTAGTTCCGAAGCTTGCATTCATAACCTGTCTCTTGCACACTGCTTCTTTTCCTTCCACCTTCTATTATCTCTTGTTCCTTCTCTCTTTTGTCAATTATTTTTTATTATTTTTTTACCTTTCCCTCATAGTTATAGATTTTACTTCTTAGCACGAAAGATTTTATCTTCTGGGCTCAACCTTATCTTTTCCATCCTTGTCACACAATGTTATACTTTCTCAAAGTTTAACTCTTCGGACTCCCTAAGCAAACATGGTCTTTGCTGACCAACTCCTATACCATTTCATTTACCTAAGACATTCTTGCCATTACTTGTGGCTGCTCAGATCTCATTGTCCTAGATAGTATGTCCTTCAGGGGTAGGATCTTATCCCTCTTATAATCTGGGAACCCAGCATAGGGACTAGCACCTATGCAGTATGTTTGCAAAAAATATCTGTTGACTGGCTGAATGAGAAAATAAATGAATACATGAATACTTCAAGGCTAGCTCAAATACCACCTATTCCAAGAAGCTTTCCTAACCTCCTAACTAGATAAAAGTCCTTCCTCCTCACAACTCCTGAAG
This sequence comes from Propithecus coquereli, assembly GCF_000956105.1. Lineage (NCBI taxonomy): Eukaryota > Metazoa > Chordata > Mammalia > Primates > Indriidae > Propithecus > Propithecus coquereli. The sequence continues at coordinate 2,264,297 of NW_012147841.1, forward strand.
CAGTATACAAGAGGCAGGTTATGAGCGCAAGCTTTGGAACTAGAGCTGGGCTCAAATCACAGCTCTACTCTTTATATTTTTCACATGTTATCCATGACATTCTCACTTGAATATGTACTTGTTCTATTTTCCTTACTGAAATATGTTTCATTAAGGGCAGAGTTTCTATTTTACTCATCTATGACTCTATCAAGAACAACTGATATTTGATGAATAAAGGAATATAGAACCAGAATGCTTCTCTAATGATAAAATTTACTCTAGTACTTGACCTTGTTTACGAGATCTTGAATCTCTTTGAGGATCTAATAAAAGCTATAACTCCTTTCTCCACAAATAGGCATGTCTGTGAAATTAACATCATCCTATTTTTAGGGGACTTCTGGACCCCAACTAAAGATTCTGAACTGTAATGGGATCTGAGACCATCACTCAACACCACCCTCAGACTTTGGTTACATAATTTTTCAATCTGGAATTTACTCTCTTAAAATTCATCCTATTTTCCCTACCTTCCAAGACGCAGTTGACAATTAGCCTCTTCTAGAAAGTAAATAAGAATAGTTTCCATTTAAATCTTCACTAACCTAGCTGGCATCTTCTTATAGGCCATGACTCATTTTATATTGGATTATGGTATAAATATTGATAAATGGCTTTAATATTAAAAATTACTTATTTTTTATTTTTTACTCTTTTTTCTCCTTGTTTCAGTTTAAGTAATTTCTATTAACCTATTTGTAGATTGACATCTTTTTTCAGCTATATTGAGTCTACTGATGAACCTTTCAGAGACATTATTCAACTCATTTAACACATATTTTATTTCTAATATTTCCATTTGATTCTTTTTTATAGACTCCGTCCCTGTCAAAATGTCCCATCTGTGTTCACATATGTTGTCTGTCTTTATCACTTGAGACATTAGCATATTTATCATAATTATTTTAATTTCCTTGTCAATCCCAACATTTGGTTTAAATCTAAGCCTTAATCTGTTGATTGCTTTCTCTCTTGACAGTATGTTGTTTTTTTCTTCCTATTGTTCCCCATATTTTTGTGTGTTTCATAAGTATTTGTTGGAATTTAAACAACTTGTGTTTCACAGTTGTATCAATCAGGGTTCAACCACAGAAGTAAATTCAGTAGGAGATACATATCAAGAGATTGAGTGCAAAAAATTTACCTGTATGCTTCTCCAAAACCCACAAGGCAGGCCTCAGGAGCGTAGAATGGAACTCATGGGTTTGGGCTAAACCTACTATCCATGGGCGAAATTTGTTCTTCTCTCAGGGAAGCCTAAACCCTACTTTTAAGGACTTTAAAATGACTTAATCATATTTATCCAGAATACCTGGTATAATCTCCCTCATTTAATGTCAATGATTATGTACTTTAATCACATTTACAAAATACCTTAACACCACCTAGATTTGTGTTTTTATTAAATAACTGGAGACTGTAGCCTAGCCAAATTGGAACACCAAAAAGACCTTTACAATATAGAGAATAAAATAAAAGTATTTATGCCTGGAAATGGGCTTCCCTTGAATTTCTCTAGGCCTTTAGTGTGTGTGTGTGTGTGTGTGTGTGTGTGTGTGTGTGTATGTGTGTTTTGGGAGAAGTGAGAGGTTGAGTCATTATAGCCAGGGATTGAACTGTGCTTTGATTGTTGCTATGGTTACTCTAATTCACCATAGGTGTCTAATTTTTCTATTAATATTTTATGTTTGATGCGGGGACTGATTTTCTGGAAACTGTTTCTTAACATTTCTGCTGCATTCTTATCTTTAACTTTTTTGCAAGCTTCTGTTCAAGACATTTTCTCACTCCCTCATTTTTCCTTCCCTATGGCAATATAGCCTTGTTATTTGTTATGTAGCAGTACGAGACTCAAGATACAATGCAGGAGTGGGTATTCCTTGTTGTTCTGTTTCAGCCTCCATTTTAGGCAGGGCCTGTGTCCATGGGACTCTAGTTGTCATCCTTTTTCCCCGTATGACATGTAACTTCACCTATACCCTTAGAAAAGCAGTGTTTCCTGTCCTCTAAGCAGCTTAAGGCTTTTCTTCCATAGAGCAGGTATCAAAGGAAGACCTAGAAGAAATCCCATGCCTTGTTTATAGTTGTTCCCCTGTCTAAGGGCTGCATCATACAAGTGAAATTTGGTTCAGTGTACCTCATTCCCAGTCTTTGTGATGAGTGCACCTGAAGATTCTGTAGAGAAGAATGTGTGAAGGGATATGAATTCCTCTTCTTTTAGCAATTCTCAAGAGTTCAATAGTTTCCTGCCAAGATACACTTAGCCTTTAGCAGTTTGTTAACAAGTGAATTCTTCTTACCAGCTTCAATGACACATGGTATCTTTCCTAGCAAAGCAAGTGCTAAATCCTCTCTTTGGGGATGCCTGTCTATCCTCATACTCCAGGTTAGTCTTTGCCCTTTAACCTCAGTTTCTGAGGGGTTCAAGAAAGGTTACAATTTTATAGATATACAAATCTGACTTTTTATTGCTGTAAGTTTGGGAGTGATATCCTTTTCAGCTTTTATGTCTTAAGAGGAAGCTGGAAATTTCTTGCCACTTTTGGTTCAGAAAACTTGTAAAAATGGAAAAACAGTGGAGAACATTTGTGAACCTCAATCACCTCTCTTCTTTACAGGATCATGCCTTTTTCACTATTCCCAATCAAATAAAAAATCTGAGTTTTTTTTTCAAATACTTCTTCATCTAACTTTAATAATTTTCTTATTGAGAAGTTTGTATGATACAAGCTACACTTTCATAGACAGAACACTTTGTAGTTATTCTGTTAAGAAGAAACCAAAAGAACAAACAGCAGAAGACAGAAGAATAGTTAAAAGGTTTACAAGAAAATTAAGAAGACATAAAATTACAGGTGAAAAAAGAGGATTTATTCTACATTGTTTTTAAAGTACAGATGACAGTATTTTTGCTGATCAATTAGATGTGGATTATGAAAGGAAAAGTTAAACATAACTTCAAGATTTTTGTTCTAATTCATGTGAAACATGGAATATCCATTTACCATGATAAAATTGTAAAAGAAGTAAGTTAAATGGAGACTCACAGGAACTGATTTTTTGCCATTTGTTGTGTGTGTGTGTTTACAATTTGGTCTCAAAGCAGAGATGCTAAATAATTGCACATAGAAGTATGTACTTCAAGGGAGATATTAGGTTTAAAGTGTTATTAAATTTATGTTCAATTTCGCATCCAAATATATTTTAATTTTATAATTCATTCCTGTAACACAAATCAGATCTTCAAATTGTGACTTTTGGAAGCCATTTAACACAGAGATCTCTAGAACTACTATTTCCCCAAGATAACTTGATCATTGCTAAAATCAGCTGACAATTTTTACTCTGTTCCTAAAGTTTATACTCTGCCTTGATCTGAGGAACAAAGTGTAAAATATATGTTGGTGCATTCTGATTCTTAACATAATGGACAAGCTATTATTGATAAAATGACATGTTCTGTTTCCAAAAGTCATAGTGAAATTTACATAATCCCAATAAAATTATTTTATATAGTAATGTTTCATATGGTCAGAAGAGACTATTGTTAGCCCATATGTGTACTGTATATTATTTGATTAGAGAGTCTTTTAAATAATATATACATTTTCTTGAAAGATATTTGTTTTGTTTGTTAGTCTCTCAGGACAAAATGTATTCAATTATTTGCTGTAGAAATTGCAAGGATATTTTAATTTGTGATCAATCTCTCCTTTACCTACTAAAATATACCAACACAATTTTTACATTTAAAATTTTAAAATATATATAATGTTTTATCTAGTTAAGATTATAGATATAAATTTTGAAAGAGCATTTGCTAGGGTTTATTCCAAAAGATTTTATAAGAAAAAACCATAAGGATGTGATAATGTAACAGTACAGCCAGAATTACAAGTTATGTATCCCTAATAGATGTTTTAATTTTTATCAAATATTTAACAAAATTCAATACATTCTCCCAATTTATATATGAAACATTGACTCAAGGGTTTCACATTTTATCTATTCATCTCAAAACTTTCAAGGGGAAAAATAACTATGAGCTAGATGTTGAATATCACTTTTTTCTCTCAAATTAAAATATATTCTCCACTGGGAGTTAATTTTTTTGAAAGAAACTAGCTTAGAAAATATATAAGCTCTTTCTTTATAGTAGTTCGGCAATGATTTGAACCACTGACACTAATTCCACTGACAATAATTTTTATAATAATAAAAAAATTTTAAAATTGAAGCAAATTAATCTCTGTGCAATCTCTAATAACAAGAAGATTAAGATATGGACATACAGTAAACATCAAAAGGTGCTTTATCATACTACAGAATATATGAACAGATAGTATTATCTAATCTGTGTCTTCTTTTTTGCCTCCAAACCAACACTGGCTTAATAAGTGTTTATAATGCTAATTTTGTTTTGATCTATTTATCTTTTGTGACCTTTTCAAGGTATAAGCACAAATTCTATATTTTTACTCAATCCAATGTACCCAAACACAAAAAGGCCAAGTATCAAATATAATGAAGGTAAAATTATGCTATATATCAGCATTATCACTTAAGGATACTTGACTCTTATACAAATGCTTCATTGCAGCTAGGTTTGTGACCTCACCTGTGAGTCTCTTCTCCTATTCCATACCTGCTCTTGACTTTGCTTCCCTGGTTTTGGCCTGTGGAGTCTAAGTGCTTGACAGATACATAATCTATGTAACTTCTTCCAAAGATAGGTGGTAAAAGCCATAACAAACCCAGAGCCAACATCATACTGATCAGGGAAAAATTGAAGGCATTCCCACTTAGAACTGGAACCAGACAAGGTTGCCCTCTATCACCGCTTCTATTCAACTTAGTGCTGGAAGTCCTATCCAGAGAAATCATATAAAAGAAGGAAATCAAGGGCATCCAAATGGGGGCAGAAGACATCAAACTGTCACTCTTTGCTGATGATATGATCTTATATCCAGAAAACCCCAAAGATTCTGCTGTGAGACTACAGGACTTGATAAAAAAATTCAGCAAAGTCTCAGGTTACAAAATCAATGTATAGAAATCAGTAGCATTCTTATACAGTCAGACTGAGAATCAAATCAGAGACTCAATAGCCTTCACTAGAGCAACTAAGAAAATAGAATACCTAGGAATATATTTAACTGACGAAGTAAAACATCTTTACAGAGAGAACTGCAAAACACTGAGGAAAAAAATAGCAGAGTACATAAACAGGTAGAAAACCATACCATGCTCATGGGGCAGCAAAATCAACATTTTTAAAATATCTATGCTACCCAAAGTGATATACAGATTCAGTGAAATCCCTATTAAAATACCAGTAACATTTTTTGAAGATCTAGTAAAAATAATTTTACACTTCATATGGAACCAGAGAAGACACCGTATAGCAAAGTCAATCTTAAGCAAAAAGAACAAATTGGGAGGCATCAATTTACCACACTACAGGCTATACTACAAGGCTATAGTAACTAAAACAGCATGATACTGGCACAAGAACAGAGACGTAGACCAATGGAACAGAACTGAGAACCCAGACATAAAATCATTCCCATATAACCATCTAACCTTTGGCAAAGCAGACAGAAACATACACTGGGGGAAAGAATCCTTATTCAATAAATGATGCTGGGAAAATTGGATAGCCACATGTAGAAGACTGAAACAGGATCCACAGCTCTCACCTCTCACAAAAATCAACTCACGGTGGATAACAGACTTAAACCTAAGGCATGAAATTGTCAGAATTCTAGAAGAAAATGTTGGAAAAACTCTTATAGACATTGGCCTAGGCAAAGGATTTATGAACAAGACCTCAAAGGCAATCACAGCAACACAAAAATAAATAGATGGGACCTGATCAAATTAAAAAGCTTCTGCACAGCCAAGGAAACTATCACGAGAGCAAACAGACAAGCTACAGAATGGGAGAAAATATTCACATGCTACACATCCAATAGAGAGCTGATAACTAGAATCTATATAGAATTCAGGGAAACCAGCAAGAAAAAAATCAAACAACCCTATCAAAAAGTGGGCAAAGGACATGAACAGAAATTTTCTAAAAAAATAGACTAATGGCCAAAAAACATATGAAAAAATGCTCAACACTTTAATCATCAAGGAAATGCAAATCAAAACAACAATGAGATACCACTTATCTCCAGTGAGAATGGCCTTTATCAAAAAGTCCCAAAACAATACATTTTTGCATGGATGTGGAGACATAGGAACACCCGTACACTGCTAGTAGGTTCTCTCTTGAAGGGAGGCCAGGTCAGGGTAACACATGTGCATGACTGCCACAAGAGAAAATGATTGTTTTCCCTCAAGCATCATAAAATCTAAGATACCAGTGAGTATTATTATATTATTATTTTATGTAACACTAAAGGACATTTTAAAACACCACCAATAAATCCATGACATGATGCTTTCTTATTATATAAAGTTCTTATTAAAATACTCTGTATTCACAGTCCCTTTTGGAATCACTTTCTGCAGAATTTTCAGTGTCAGTATTTTTGCATAAAATGTCATTTTTTGTGCCATCCACAATGAACAATGCATGTGTTATTTTTGTGTTTTGTACACCCACGGCTAGAATATATAGGTCTGGAAAATAAAGAATAGGAGTGGAGAGATGTCTTTCACTATTACACTTAATGACACATTGAGATTTTTTTATTTTGTTTTTTTTGTTTGTTTGTTTCACTTTTGTTTGTTCTGTTTTGTTTGTTTTCTATGACTATGATATGAAGCGGTGGTGCCCAAAGCAGATTTTAGTATTCAAAGGAAAAATATCTAAAGTACAAGACAAGATGAGCTCACTAAGTTGGTAGTTGAGACGTTTGTTTGACCTTTTTTGATTTCTCATTCCACTGGACAAACAGGCAAGCACAAGGCTGCTGTGTATACTGGGGTGCACAACTGAATGGAAAATTGGGTTTAGCTCCACAGTGAGAGCATATCTGAAGCCTGGGGAAATCCTCTAAAATGCCTTTTAATATTGGAATGTATACTGATAAAGGAATAGATTGGCCCAAAAAGCTAATATAGGTGTAACTAGCAAGGGCTCAAAAGCCTGAAAAATGAAGGTTTGGATCACTCCATCTGATAAAGAGACCTGATGACACAAGATGCTGGATGAAAGTGAAAAAATATGCATAATTTAGGAAGAAAGTTGTAAATAAAAA
>NW_012147841.1:2273314-2275633 GCF_000956105.1 Propithecus coquereli
TATCATTTAATAATATTTACTTATCATGTACAAAACACCAGTGATAAGTTTTTATATTTATTTATTTTTTCCTGCTATCCTTATAATAAACATGTGGTTCTGGATGACAGGAAATTTTGCTTATATAACAATCTTAGAGTTGTTTCTTCATGCCCCATTTCCCACAATAGGGGAGACCCTGGGAGAGCCAGATGACCCTCAACATCCAGGGGAGTCTGTAGTTCAGAAGAAAACACCCAAAATTATGAATCTCAGAACTCTGGATGTACATAAAGCTGCAAGAGTACCTGCCTGTCCTCTCTTCAAAGGAGAGAGGAAGTTTTACTGTGTAATGTAAATAGATTCTGTTTGGGAAGAGGAGGGAAAGATCCCCAGGATTTTTTTTTACACCTCTTTTGAATGCAAATAAATGACTTCAGGTAAAATAAATCTATAAATTTCTCCAGACTAATTTATTATCTCTAACTTCCAAAGCATGATTACTATTTAATCATTTTTTAAGTCAGGTTGCCAATAATGTCTTTTTCCTGTTTTTTTTTGATCAGAAAGCACTGACCACACAGAAACATGAAAATATTCATTTATGGAGCATTACTTTCTGACAACTAGGCTACTGATGAGAGAAAAAAATGACAAGTCAAAGAATTAAAAATTCATAGTTGCTGAACTCATGAGTTTTTGCATTTAGGATAGAAGACAAATTTTAATCAAATAAGTGTAAAAATAATAATAAAATCTCAATTGTGGTAAGTTCTATGAATGAGAGATACATGGTATAATTAAAAGTATATATACACAAAGTGCAGTGCGCACCACCTGAAGGATGGACATATTTGAAACTCGGACTTAGAGGGGGAGGGGGGGAAAGGGCAACATACATAACCTAAACATCTGTACCCCCATAATATGCTGGAAAAAAAAAATATATATATATAGTTATCCCTTGAACAACACCGGTCTGAACTATATGAGTCCACTTATCATGGACTTTTTTCAATAAGTATATTGGAAAAATTTTTGAAGATTTGCAACAATTTGGAAAAAATGTAAACAAATTGTTGCCTAGACATTAAAAAAATTAAGAAAAATTAGTTATGTCATGAATACATAAAATACATGTAGATACCAGTCTATTTTATCATTTACTACCATAAAATATACATAAATCTATTATAAAAAGTAAAAATTTATCAAAACTTAAACACACAGACAGTACATGGCACCACTTGCAGTACAAAGAAATGTAAACAAATGTAAAGATGCCATATTAAACTAATATTTACTATATAAACATAATATTTACTATAGTACATAGTGTACTATAGTAATAGTTTCATAGCTACCTCCTGTTGCTATTGTAGTGAGCTCAGATGTTGGGAGTATCCCCTTAAAATATTGTGTGATGTTAATCATGTCCACATGAGCAGTTCATCTCTCCAGTTAATTGCATATCACAGTAAAAAGTGATCTCTCTTGGTTCTCACATATATTTCATCATGTTTAGTGAACAATCGTAAACTTTGAATAACACCATAGGACTTAAATGAATTGCCACTAGTAATGTCAGAAATATTCCCAAGAAGCACAGAAAAGTCATGACATTACAAGAAAAATTTGAATTGCTTGATATGCACTGTAGATTGAGGTTTGTAGCTGCAGTTACCCACTATTTCGGATAGATGATTCATTTTTTAGATAGATGATATAAACTTACAATATTGATGAATACATTACAGTACACTAAATGTATTTTCTCTTCCTTGTGATTTTCTTAATAACACTTTCTTTTCTCTAGCTTATTTTATTGTAAGAATACAATTTATATTGTATTTAAAAAATGTAACTTACAAAAAAATATGTCGATGAACTGTGTATGTTATCAGCTAGGGCTTCTGGTCGGCAGTAAATTAAGCTTTGCGGGAGTCAAATGTTATACTGTATTCCAACTGTGTAGGGTGTCAGGACACCTAACTGACACATTGTTCAAGGGTCGACTGTAATTGAAAGATGCACTTCGTTCAGAAAGAACAAGAAAGCCCTTTGTGAGTAATGATAATTGACTTGAAATAATAAAAGTCAAGACAAAATACTGATGCAATTTGCTTTTGGGTCAGGTCACTCTGACTAAAGTGCAATGAAAAGACACAAGTGGGAAAGAAAAGATGTTTAAAGCTAGTTGGGGGTGGGGGTATTGAAATTTTGAGGCATAGTATGAAGGGTAACTTAAACGAAGATATTATTGTCAGAGAAATTGAATAGCAGCAAATGTTAGAAATTAGAAGATACATTTGTTGTTTTGTGTTTTTTTGATCGAGGCCA
>NW_012147841.1:2275683-2277084 GCF_000956105.1 Propithecus coquereli
CTACAGTTTTATATGATGGGCTGGAGGTGCTTATATTTATAATTTATTTTATAGGCGGTAGGCTATCAAGGTGAGATATTGATTGAACTAAAGAAAAAGTAAACTTCACCCAGAGGTGGATGCAGTGCCTAATGAAACTTTGGAGTTCTGCTTCTGGGTAAATGGCAAGTGTTTTTTGTTTGTTTGTGTGTGTGTTTTTTGGATACAAAGATAACTGTGGATGGGTGAAAACATATTATTACTGTTAAATATGAAAATTCAGGTATGTATGAGTAGACATAATCATGGACTGTGCAGATGCTATAAGTTAGTTCAGTGGATGTTCATTTGAAACCCTTTTTCTGGTCTCCTCTGCTAATGGGGGTTGACCCATTCCTTCTCTGGAATACTAAAAAAAGGAAGAAAAGAAAAGAAAAAAAAAGAAAACCTTTTTCTAACTTGTCTTCCTATTCTATAAAACCTGGAAATCTAAAACAATATTTCTTATATCTCTTTGCAACAAAGCTTTACATATGACAAAGAGACCTCCAATGAGAGATGTTCATGTGAGATCTGGAGAGAGAAATGAGACATATAAAGTGGTAGCTGTACCTTTATCACTAGAAACATACCTGTCATTTTGCTGACTCCTCTAAGTATTCCCTCAGCTCCTGCCTGCAGTCTGGGTTAAGTGCTATGAGCTGTACTTTGAGCATCTATAATTTAACTCCATCAAAGCACCTACACTCAACTGTACTCCTACTACTAAAAATAATGATGGTACTAAACATGTATTAATCTCTTAATGTCTGTAAATACTCAACTAAATGCTTTATAAGCATTATCACATTTCATAGCGCTTCAGAAAGCTCTATGAAACTGGGTTTATTGTGAGACTATTAACATCAGTTTTTATGGTAGCTTCAGACCTCTTTGAGGGGAAGGACTGCAACTGCTATCACAATTCATAGCTTCCAGTGATATGAGAGATTATTTGGAAATTCAGAGGCTGTCAATGAACATTTATTGAACGGATGAATAATTGCGTTAATATTTTCTTGCCTCTAGGGCAAGAGCTAACTATTTAAACAGTAGAAATGGATACCCTCAATATTGCATCACATTATACATGCTATGGTAAGCTCTGGTATGGCTGGAGTAAATATTTACCAGACTCAAAAAACAATAATAGTACTGCCACATAATACATTTAAATGGGAGAAATATGGAAGCATCAAAAGGATCAACCCTTGGTGGAGTAAGATATATTACTGAAGATAAGAAAAATGATCAATTTAAAGCCAAACTCAACTGCTAAAACATCTCAAAACCAATTTAAATTATAATGTCTATGAGCCAATTTTGAGTAGGATGATAGAATTTATCTTCCACGAGTAACATAAATTTCTTAATTATTTGATA
>NW_012147841.1:2279989-2285006 GCF_000956105.1 Propithecus coquereli
TTTCCCAGCACCATTTATTGAAAAGAGATTCTTTTCCCCAATGTATGTTTTTGTCAGCTTTGTCAAAGATTAGATTACCATATGCAGATGGTTTCATCTCTGGGTTCTCAGTCCTGTTCCAGAGGTCAATGTCTCTGTTCTTGTGCCAGTACCAAGCTGTTAATGTTGGCGAGGATGTGGAGAGACAGGAACACTCCTACACGGCTGGTGGGACTGCAAATTAGGGCAACCTTTGTGGAAAAGAATTTGGAGATACCTCAGAGAGCTAAAAATAGAAATACCATTCGATCCAGCAATAGCACTATTAGGCATCTACCCAAAAGAGCACAAAACATTCTACGATAAAGACATCTGCACTCGAATGTTTATGGCAGCACAATTCATTATTGCAAGAATGTGGAAACAACCCAAGTTCCCGTCAATCCATGAGTGGATTATTAAAATTTGGTATATGTTTACAATGGAATATTACTCAGTTATAAGAAACGATAGTGATCTAGCACCTCTCATACTTTCCTGGGTTAAACTTAAGCCCATTATCCAAAGTGGGGCACCAAAAGAGCAGAACGGGATCCATTTGTACTCACCTTCAAATTGGTACTAACTGATCAACACTAGGTTGATCACATGGCAGAAATACTCTCTAGGGATTAGGGGGATGGGGGGCAAATCTACAACTAAAGGACACGGGGAACACTAAAGGAAGGGAAGGGCATGCCTTTAACCTGCATTTAGGTGAGGCAAAGACATAAAATGTAACTATAATGTTTGTACCCTCACAAAACCCTGGAATAATAAATTAAAAAAAAATTAGGAGATACAATAGACACAACTTGATGATGATAAGAAGTTTACAAGAAATAGAGGCGTCAAATGTGACTTTGTGTTCCGTATTTTATAGAGGCTTATGCTTTCAGTGCATGACTTCTACTTGTCCTTCAATGTCAGATCAAACGGAACTCTCTCAAAAAGACTAATAAAAATGTATTTAACCTCACGTAACCCAAATATTTAATAAACATACACACACACACGTCGATGCACACACACACACACACACACACACACACAAACATACTCACACACATATTCCGTATTAAGCAACAAGAATCAAAGGGAAAGTTTTGAGGAATTTATTCCTAAGAAATATTTGAGAAAATGTATTTTCTACTGCAAAGTATAAGGCCAAAATATGCTTAAAATGTGAGGATTTGGGGGGAATATATGAACAGCTGAGTAGAATATAGTAAATAGAAAAAATATTAAAGAGTACTATGACCTCTGAACAGATTAGAATTTATGGGGACCAGATTGTCAAAAATCGAAGGGGAAATAGAGGAACACTTGGCTACAGAGGCTCCTGATGTTATTGAAAAGATACAAGCATATGTTCAAGGTCCAAACCCAAGACAAATTCAAAAGTATATAAGGGACACCATGTTATCTGTTCTCCTTTAATTTTTTAATTGTGATATAATTAATAACCAATGAAAGCCACCCTTTTAAAAATATAGTTCTATAAATTTTAACAATTATCATAAAAGGGTGCTAGATTTTGTGAAATGCTTTTTCTTCATCTATTGGGAAGATGATATGCTCGTTGTTTTTATTTCTATTTATGTGATGAATCACATTTGTAGATTTCTATGTGTTGAACCATCCTTGTATCTCTGGCATGAAGCCAACCTGGTCATGGTTGATTATTTTTTCATGTGCAGCTGAATTCAGTTTGCTAGATTTTTATTGAGAATTTTTGTGTCTGTATTCATACGGGATATTGGTCTGTAGTTTTTTTGTTTTGTTTTGTTATGTCTTTTCCTGGCTTTGGTATTAAGGTGATATTGGCTTTATAGAATGAATTGGGGAGGATTCCTTCCTTCCCAATGTAATGGACTAATTGATGCAGTATAGGTACAAGTTCTTCTTTGTAGGTCTGGTAAAATTCTAGTGTGACAGCATCTGGTCTGGGACTTTTTTTGTTCAGAGGTGTTTTTATGTTTGTTTGTTTTTGTTTTTGCTGCTTCAATTTTGTTACTTGATATTGGTCTATTCAGAAGTTCTATTTCTTCCTGACTGATCCTAGGAAGATTGTGTGTTTCCAAGAATTTGTCCATTTCCTTAACGTTTTCAAGTTTATGTGCATAAAAATTTTTATAACATTCAGAGATGATATTTTGTATTTTCATGGTATCAGTTTTAAAATCTCCTTTTTCATTTATGATTCAGCTCCTAAGAGTCCTTTTCTTTTTCTGTTTCTGGTTAATCTAGTGAGAGGTCCATCAATTTTGCTTATCATTTCAAAGAACCAAATTTTTGTTTCATTAATATTCTTTATAAATCTTCTATTGTTGATTTCATTTAGTTCTGCTCTGATTTGAGATATTTCTTTTCTTCTACTAGATTTGCTATTGGTTTGTTCTTTCTTTTCCAATTTCTTGAGACAATTCATTAGATTGTTGATTTGTGATCTTTCTGTCTTTTGAATGTAGGCATTTACAGCTATGAATTTTTCTCTTATGACTGCTTTTGCTGATAACTTGTGCTGATTTTGTCAGTTATTTCAAAGAATCTTTTGATTTCCATATTAATTTTTTCCTTGACCCTGCTCACCACCAGCACTCTGTTTGGGAGGCAGTCTGCCCAGAATATCTAGGCTCTGGAGTCCTGCAGATCACCTGGAATCCAATGGACCCCTGTAGGTCCTGCATTCTGGGCTGGAGTTGGAAAATATCTGGGTGGGAACAAACAGGATGAAACCTGAGGAGTTGAAGCCCCCTGGAAAGGACAAAGGTGCACAATGAGTTGAGAGGCAATATGGCATCTGCCATCCTGGCTCAGGTCTGTCAGGGAGGAAAGTGCTTCAGGGGGGCTGGGAGCCTGGTACCCTGTCCACAAGAAATTCCCAGCTCACTGGTGGCAGCAGCATCTAGGCTAGTGTAGGAAAGTATCTCAGGGAAAGTCTCTCCAGCATCTCAGGAACTCACTGTCAGAGATCTGAGAGAGGGAGAAACAAACTGCTCCACCTACCCTGCTCACTGGACTCCAAGCCTCTCAGAGGTTGATCCTTGTCAATATCATGCTCTTTTCTTGTTCTGCACCCCAACTTTTTCCCACAGACTCTCCCATAGGCTCTGGCACCCTTCCTTCAGACCCACATCCAATCTATGTTTGCCTGTCTGTTCGTGTTTTCTCTTTCATCTAAACTTCTCCTTCTTACTGAGATGCTCTGGCACCTGCTGTCTCCAGTCAGCCATGTGAGATGCTTAATTTGTGCTCATACTAGGAAAATTTGCACCCATGCAACAATGAGATTTATACAATAATCATAAAGGATTGTTGATATATATTATACTGTTTTCCACTTCAGTTTTGTTCTCGGAAAATAATAGTTTGTTTCATCTTATTTTTCAAATTTCTGAGCATTTTAACACTATAGGTTATCATAAGAAGGATATATGATTTCAATGCAAATGTAAAATTATATTTTATGTATGCCGAAATAAGCTTATTTCCATAGTGAAAATGCATCATCTGCAACATTTTTCTTGAGGGGTTTCATTTGCTGTTTGGGATTTAATGACCTTTGTTATTTGGCCCTTTGAAATTTATGCAATATTGTGAAGGCTATGTGGGATTATAGATTTTGTCTACTTTAATTTCCTAGGGGTTGAAAACAGAGAATAGAAGCCCCAAAGTCAGTTTTAACTTACTCTACAGAGGGAATAAAAATAGATGATGTGTAGACAAAGGCGCCATGAGCATATATGGTTAGAGTGGGGAAATAGTGCCTGAAAGGACATGATGAGCCACAATGCATCTGTGTTGGTAAGGGCCATTGATGTGCCAAATATCATTCTAGACATTAATTAGTGTATATATAAAAATCTAAATTCATTTATTCACCAATTACTTATTGAACTTTTACTTTGTGTCTGTCACGATTATAGGTGTTATAGAAAAAATGGAAAAAAACTCGATAGGATATAGGGTCAGACGTGTAGCAGGGAGTGGACTTCTAGACAATTGTAAGGACTGGTTTTCTGCTGGGCGAAGTAAGTAGCTACTTCAGGATTATAAGCAGAAGATAAACATTTAAGTTTTAGGGTGAAAAATTGTGGCAACTTCACTGAAAATAAACTGTAGAGAGAACAAGAGTGAAAACAAAAAGAACAGTTAGAAAATTATAGCAATAATATCAGGAAATTATAAAAGTGATCCAGCTAAGAAATTATGGTTGCTTGCACCACACAGTATCAGTGGAATTAAAGAGAAAAACTAATAGTTTACTGGCATATTTGATGAGAGTTTTAAGAGTCAGAGAGGAGTCAAAGATGACTCCAAGTGTTTTGGCTTGAGCAACTGAAAGTATGAGGTTATCAATATCTTAGATGGATAAGAATGTTAATGGACTTAAATGGTAAAGATTGGGAATTTATTATAGCTTGGGTTGTGTTAATTTTGAAAATATCTTGAACATCCACGAAAAGCATTCAATAGATATGAGTCTGAAGTTTACGGGGTAAGTCTAGGCTGGAAATATATATTTGAGTGTAACCTACACTTATAGATAGTTTTAAAAATCAAGGATGTTGATGAAATCATTTAGAGAGTGAGTGTAACAGAAAGTAAGATGTTCATGAACTTCAGAAAGAAGAGAAACTAAAACGTGGGTGATGTGCTAGAACATAGTGGAGAAAATCTCTCTAACAGAAAGAAGCAATCACTTTTGTAACCAGGTAATAGGACAAAGAAGACATCAATGACCTTGCTTTTTTTAATTCCTCAAAGTTTCTGACAAATTATTTTTTCAGTCCTTGTTAATATTTTTAGGTAATTTTATTTTTTATTTGTCTTTATGATCAGTTTAATGAGAGATGAGAGTTTGGCCACTGTTAAGAAAGTTATATAACTTTAAATCATCTATATTATCAGCTCTCTTTCAATAATTCTAAGGGTTAAATTTTTGAAACATGAAGGAATAGAACATGACAACTATGTAAGATGAAACAAATAGCAC
>NW_012147841.1:2285791-2290003 GCF_000956105.1 Propithecus coquereli
TTTATTAATTTATTTCTTACTAGCAGGACTAGAATATTTGGTGGTAAAATATGCTCCTCAAATACTTTATTTATAAAATAAAGTTCAGTTCTGTGCTCAGGTAATTATGAACTACATCGATTTCACTTACGAAGTTCATGTAAGAAAAATGATAGGTTTTTATTTTAATACTTTTAGACTGTCCAGCTTTTTCAAGTAAATCTACCTTTTAATGGCAAAGCCAGTGACCGCAAAGAATAATGAAGATGAGAAATCCTCAGTAAATCAGTCCCAGGAGCTTCCAAGGAACTTATCCTACCAGCAGGGCAGGAAATTTTAATAATACTTACTTGCCCAGAACGATAATTGCTATGGACCAGTGATTTGCATATTTTCCCTATTCATTCCTTTTCTGAAATGTCTTTTAGGCAGAAATATATTGATTTTGCTTTACTATTTTATATTTGAGTTTAAAAGCAAACATCATTCTTTCAGTTTATGGATCACTGAATTTGGAGGAGAAAATGCATGATGATGAATATTGAGTTGGTCTCATTAATTGGATGAGACTTAATATTTTGTCCTCTAGAGCTGTGGTTCCCAACACCCAGGCTGCGGACCAGTACCAGTCTGTGGCCTGTTAGGAACCAGGCCGCACAGCAGGAGGTGAACGGTGGCTGAGCTAGGGAAGCTTCCTCTGTATTTACTACCGCTCCCCATCACTCGCCATCCCACCACTTCTGTCAGTGGAAAGATTGTCTTCTATGAAATTGGTCCCTATTGCCAAAAAGGTTGAGGGTGGCCGGTGGAGAGGGGAATGATAATGCTACATGGGGAAAAAAAGTATGTATAGATATTTGGTTGGCCAGAGAGGGGGATGCAGGCAGAAATGCTTGTTTTTCCCCCGTATTAGTTCTTTCCTCTTTCTGTGATAATGAAAGCCATGTGGTTTAATTTACATGGCAATATAGTTAAAAATCACTTCTCCCAGCCCCTTTTTTTTTTAACTTAGGCATGGCCACATGACTAAAGTTGTGTTCACTGAAATGAGATTAGAAATGATATAAGCACTTACTGAGTCCTTGAAGAGAAAAAACATCTTCCCTTCTACCTTTCCTCTCCCCTCCCTGCTGAATGAAAGACAGGGTGAGGTTGTGGATTAAGCATGGCAGACACAGTTCAGCTGCCATGGCAAAGCAGTAAGAGGAGGTGGTGTCTTTGACATCACAAAGCTGTCTTAACAGTTCTGAAATGACTCTACTCAATCTGTTATGTGGAAGGAATCTCAACTCTCTTATTTAAACCACCAGAATTTTTTTATCTTTTTTTTAGTAACTAATTTCTTATATCCAAATTGATACAACCCACTTCATAAGATTTTTTGAATATTAAATAGAATAATCCATATAAATGTCTAAGCACAATAGCTAACACAAAATACATTCTTAATAAAATTAAACATTATTTTATATTTATTTATAACCCAGAGATAAGTAAAACACAGAACCCTATTATAAGAAATTTCATATTTAATTGGATATAAATAATAAATATAATATTCTGTTATCATTTGGGTTGCAGTATGGCATTTTTAATGATTAGAGTTTACAGATAATATATTTTAATTTTTCCAATCATGCTCGCATGTTTCCATTGAAGACACTCAGTTATTTCATTAGTTACTCTGTATCCAACATCCCCCCCAAACAAAGAAAAAATATTTATTAAATATTATCACCAAAAAGGTGGAGATAAAGATTTCACCAATCTTTTAATCCCCTGCCCTTCATTTAAATGTAGGATGCTTTCGTAGTCTGGGCATTTTTCTTTTTGACTAATTTTGCTTAATGTGGGAAATCATGAGGTCATATTAGGTCTGCACATCATTGGAATGAACAGCATGCACAGACCAGGCGCACTACACTTTTTCACTCTCCCATTCTATCCTTATGCCCACAATATGCAGATGTACAGATGAGCACACACATACATTCACACCCTCCCACATACACACACATGTATGCTCAGTTCATAAGAAGGAAGATAACTCTTACATAATACTAACATAATACATTGCTACTAACTAAGGTCCGTAGTTTACACTGGAGTTCATTCTTTGCACTGTACAGTTCTATGGGGTTTTTACAAATGCATGATGTCATGTACGTACCATTACAGTATCACAGAATAGATCTCTTGCCCCAAAATGAACCTATTTATCCTCCCCTTCCAACTCCCTATGAGTTCTGGCAACCAATAATTTTTTAAATATCTGTATAGCTTTTTTCTTCTCTAGAATACCATATAGTTGGAATTATACAAAATATAGCATTTTTGGATTTGTTTCTTTTACTTAGCAATATCCATTTAAGGTCCTGCCATGTCTTTTTATGGCTTAATAGCTCTTTTTAAAAAAGATCACTGAATAATATTTCATTGTATGGAGTATCATAGTTTGTTTATCTATTCACCTATTGAAGAACATTGTGTTTTCTTCCAAAAATGTTACTTTTGAGAACCAAACACAGATTAAGTTATTCCCCCATTGAACTTGGAGTAAAATGCAATTTCATATCTGATCTTACAAGGCCATACAGAAGTTGCTGTCTGCAAATGTCTTCAACCTCGTATCACGCTACTCTCCTTACATTGCTCACTGCTCACTGATACCAGCAGAGCCGCAGCAGTCCCATTACCTTCTCAGAACATTTGACCATTTCATTACCTCTCCCAGGAATCTGGCTCCCCCACTATTTCTTCAGGAGTGATTCCTTTTCATTCTTTGGGCTTCACCATAGATATTACCTCCCCTCAGAGACCTTCTCAGTCAGACCTGTTATCCTCTCCTTATCTATTGCAGCACTTTCTGCTTTCCTGATACAGCACTTATTTCATATCGTATTTATTCATTCTTTCTATTTATTTATTATGCATTTATTTATATATTCATTATGTGTTTATTTTTATTTTTCCTGAATAGACAGTAATTTCCAAGAGGGCAGGAAATTTATCAGGTTAAATACTGTATATCAAACAGTATGGAAGCTCAAAAGTATTTGTTGATTCAATAGGCATTTTTTTAAAGGTTTCATAGGGTACTACAAACACCACACACACACACAGACACACACACACACACACTCAAGTATTTAACTAGTATTATCTTATTTCCTCTTAGGACTTGATATCTATATCAGCTCATCACTAATAGCTCAACATTCCTAAAGAATCAGAATTTTGCTTGTGGAAATCAGAATATTACTCTAGCTTTTTATGTTGAACAATGCAAATAAGGGGGAGGGGAGTTTTATTTCTTTGTTTTTTGTTTTTATTGCATAGGCAATATATTCAGTTGACTCAAACATAAGCATAGAGAATAAGCAATCATTTCATCACATCTTTTTCCTTAAGGAAAACTTACACATTGTTCTTTAACTTCATTTTTTTTCAAAATAGCAGTGTATCTTAGAAGTTTCTTCATATCAGTGTTCTAAATTTTAAATTAAAATGTATTCATCTGAACACAAATATGGTTAATATGATATTTTCTTCTCTAGAAAAAAAAATCAGAACAATATTCTCCAGGAAATTTTAATTGTACAGGCTAATGCTTGCTTACCCTTTCTTCACCTCACTTAATGCTACATAATTGTAAATTAAATTAAAGTACACACTATAATAAATGTGTTTACAGAAGCATTACTTATTCTTTGGTACCACATAGAAGTAAGAAAGCAATTTACCAGGGATACTAAGCAGGGCTTCATAGAGAAGGAGATATTTGAAACAGGATTGACATATGAAAAGAATATAATTGGATTATGGAAAATGGGATGTGGGGATTTACATAAATCCTTAACCATTGTTAATAAAATAAAACATATTACTCAGGATTGGCAATGGAGAAAAAAATCTCTATTCAGACAGCAGTAACAGTACCATAAAATGTTGGCTTGAGTTATTTATGATTCAATTTTCTTTTGAGGATCATTCACATATTAGAGCAGTTCACTGTCTTTACTGACTTTTAAAAAAAAAAAATCTCTTAGCAGTGCAGAAGCTTTTTAATTTGATTAGATCCCACTTATTTATTTTTGTTGCTGTGGCAATTGCTTTGGGGTTCTTCTTCAAGAATTCCTTGCCTAGGCCGATGTCTGAAAGGGTCATCCCAACATCTTCATTTAGAATTCTTAAGGTTTCATGCCTTAGGTTTAAGTCCGTTATCCATCTTGA
>NW_012147841.1:2290053-2290756 GCF_000956105.1 Propithecus coquereli
TATTAGTGTTTTTATTTTCTGGGAACATAAACATCCAGAATATTGTGCTTTTATATTTACCCATGTCTGATGCTTAAATTAGCCTTCCATTATTTAGCAAATATTCATCTTCATATATTATTTGTGTATTTACTCATGATACAATGCTAAAAGAATGTTAGAATAACTCTTCTCAGTATTCTTTGTTGTTTGCTTTTTAATTGAAATTGGTCAAAATAAATAGGAACATAAACAGTATTATTTTAAAATTTTAGTATTTTTGTGATTTCCATAGTTATGATAGGATTTTCCTACAAACTCAATGATACTATTGGGTAACCAAGGATCAATATACCTTACATACGGCTAGACTCTGGAGATACAGAAATAAATAAGATACTCTACATATACACGTAAGTTTCAGAAAATCAACACAATGGTCCAACTACAATTGTAGGAAAAATAATAACAAAATGGATTTTATAACAAAATAATATGTATTTCAGGATTTAAATATTTGGGGAAAAACAATACTAAAAGATAAGTGAAGTGTTCGAATACTTATATCCATATTTAATATCTTCGGGAATGCTAGGGCCTCAAATAAAGGCTGATATAGATAGGTTGTTCATTGCCTTAAATTTCCTTATGGATGTGAAAATATGTGATTTGATTTTTCTTAAACAATGAAATTTTATTTAATATCTAAATTACATTGAAATAT
>NW_012147841.1:2304053-2310145 GCF_000956105.1 Propithecus coquereli
AATTTGGGGATACTTCAGAGAGCTAAAAATAGAAATACCATCCGATCCAGCATAGCACTATCAGGCATTTACCCAAAAGAGCACAAAACGTTCTACGATAAAGACATCTGCACCCGAATGTTTATGGCAGCACAATTCACTATTGCAAGAATGTGGAAACAACCCAAGTGCCCGTCAATCCATGAGCGCATTATTAAAATTTGGTATATGTTTACAATGGAATATTACTCAGTTATAAGAAACGATAGTGATCTAGCACCTCTCATACTCTTCTGGGTTAAACTTAAGCCCATTATCCAAAGTGGGGCGCCAAAAGAGCAAAAGAACTGGATCCATTTGTACTCACCATCAAATTGGTACTAACTGATCAACACTAGGTTGATCACATGGCAGAAATACTCTCTAGGGATTAGGGGGATGGGGGGGGGCAAATCTACAAGTAAAGGACACGGGGAGCACTAAAGGGAGGGAAGGGCATGCCTTTAACCTGCATTTCGGTGAGGTAAAGATATAAAGTGTAACTGTAATGATTGTACCCTCAGAAAACCCTGGAATAAAAAAAAAAAAAATCTCAGCCCTAATTGCTCTTACTTTATAGTGGAGGAAGAAGTATAAACAGATGTATAGCAGATTCAGAATTAAAAGAAGTATGAGGAAAAACTGTATCAGAAAGAGAGAAAGGAACTGTGTTTTTGAGAGGTGAAATTTTAAATAGGGTATCAAAGAAGTCCTAAATTGGGCATTATTTGGGCATGGTGTCTCAAACTTTTAATCCTAGCACTTTGGGAGACCAAAGTGGGAGGATCCGTTGAGGCCAGGAATTCAATACAAGCCTGGGAAACATAGCAAGATCCTCTCTCTACAAAAAATTTAAAAAAAGAACTTAACCAGGAATGGTGGTCCACATCTGTAGTCCCAGCTACTCTGGAGGCTGAGGCAGGAGGATCGCTTGAGTCCAGGAGTTTGAGGTTGCTGTGAGCTATGATCTTGCCACTGCACTGCAGCCTGGTCAACAGAGTGAGACCCTATCTGAAAAAAAGTCCTTTAGAAGTCAGTAAAGGTGACATTTTAGTAAAATCTGAAGGAGGTGAGAGATAAAGTAGTAGTAGCATCTGTAGGTTTGTGCATGGGATTCACTGTTGCAACTTCAGGATGTAAAATAATGCCCAACACATAATGAACACTCAGTAAATATTTGTTGGTTATATGCACGAATAATTTAATTTGTACAGTAACAATAAGGGGAGTGCACCAGGATTATGAAGAAAAGTGACTGGGGAAATTGTGTGAGTTGAATTTGTGAAAGGAAATTTATTTCTTCTAAGAAAAAAAGAAAACTAATCCTATAGGCAATGAAGAATTCATGAATACTTTGATGTTATATTTTTAAACTTATTAATAATGTCATTAAATCATATTTTTTGGGAAATTAATATTGACAAAGTGGTAGAATAAAGAGAGACAATTTTCAGACAGCCAATTAGAAAGGAAGCTGATAGCAGGCTCATAGCTCAGACTGGCAGCAGAGTTGACACAGAGAAGCTATGACAGTTCAAACATGATTTTTTATGAAGTACTGATAAGATTTACTCACAAATACAATTGATGATGAGACTTAGAGTGAAGTTATTAACAATTTCCAAGTGACTTTGTGACTGAGACAATTAGACAGTAATGCAAATCACTTACATAATTGATTAGAGTATGAGCAATTAGGCTCGGGGAGAAAAAAGCCATTGAGTTTTTTACATGTTAAATACCATATGCCTTGGGTTACAGAGATATTTGGTTTATTATACTAATAGATATTAAATTAAACACTATAAACACAAATAAGAGGCCAATTACTTGTGTTTAGAAGTGAAAAAGTTTAGGGAAAGCAATAGAGGGAAAATAATATTTGAGACAAATTATGAAGGATGAGATGACATTGTACACTGACAAGAATAGGGTAGAGATCATTCCAAGCAAGAACAAAATCATAAATTCATAAAACTCTGAATGTATATGATATGGACAGGCAGAGGTAATATTTTTACATTACTGGCATCTTTATTTTCGGAGGAATAAAAACAACCAGACAAACTTATGTGTGTGTGGAAGTGGGTTCCACGTGTTGAATTCTTACATGAACTTTAATTTGCTTTCATTCTGCAGGTAGTTTAGCGGCTTATAGTCAAAGTCCTCAGGGGAAGATTTGCTTCTGTAAAACATAGGCATATTTCTTAAAGGTATAAAAGGCAGTTGGATTTGATCATTATGAAACAGGCTATCGCCATGGTCACTTAAGTGTTTGAAGAATATTTTGTTTACGATAGAGTGTTTGTGATATTACTTGTCACTTCCCATTACCTTTTGATCAACATGATAACAGGAATGGCACTGCCAGAAGCAATTGACTCTGACACTGTGAATACGTTTAATGGAGTTCAGGTATGGCCATGAGTTTCGTAGGCTAGCCATTTGACTTCTACTGTAATCAATTATTATAACTTTGTGAGACAGTTAAATTGAGTGACCTCTAGAGCTACATGCTTGAAATAACATTTTAGTAAATCTGTATAATATATAGTTGATAAATCCCAACTTCAGTTTATAGAAGTGTCACTTAAATGAACTTGGCAAATAGCCTATTTAAGAATATGACTGATGCCTT
Source organism: Propithecus coquereli (assembly GCF_000956105.1). NCBI lineage: Eukaryota > Metazoa > Chordata > Mammalia > Primates > Indriidae > Propithecus > Propithecus coquereli. The sequence continues at coordinate 2,306,710 of NW_012147841.1, forward strand.
TGGAAAAGATGATGTATGTTTATGCTCCAGTGGATCAGACAGTTCTAAAGAAGACTCTAAAAATCTAAGGAAGGCTTTTTTAGCCTTATATTCTTACTTCTTTTATTACATATTTTAATATTTTTCACACAATTCAAATATCTACTATTTATATACATGCACATATAGATTATAGTATGTTACTAATAAATTTAAGAAGCAAAATTTTGGTTATTGCTATAGTTTCTCTGAAATATTCACTGTTTGGCCTAGGTTTTCTCAAGTTATCATGACTGCTTAACCAAGCGCATGACTAACAGCATATGTCTAATACGGCAAACATCGACCTTCAACCACCATCACAGTCATTTCCATTTACAACAAACTATCTGCTATATTTCTCCACCATTAGTCTATTTTCAATGTTAAAATGCTTCATATTGAAACCAATATCAGCTTATCAGTGGTAGGTATGAGTACTTAATTACTATAATTGATTTGTACATTATCATTCTCATCAACCACCAAGTTTCAGCTTTGGGCACAGACTGGAATTTACATTAATATAACAAAGGGAGTCTCGTTTTCTGTATGCAATATGTTTTCTCCCCAAATGTTGATCTCCAAATAGTAGCATTCAATATGAGTTATAATAATAAAATTTCTCAGAAAAATCCTGTTAGTGGAAAGCTATGGACAACCTGATTCTATAATGTCCTAAATGTTTGAACTTGTTACATTTGATATTCCAGTCCACAAAAACCAATGATTCGATCTAGGAAAGGAGTTCTTATTCAATAGGCAATAAGACCATAACAATTTAAATAATGATGATAATAAATGATTCATTATATTTCAAGGATTACGTGAATTTAATGCATACTGCATAGGATCTGGCACATAGAAAGATATGAATAAGTGTTACCTAGTAGTGGTCCTGTAGTAATAGAAGTGCTCCCACATTAACACCACTGCCATGACCCTCACTACTACTTTTGTTGTTTGATTTGATGTCCCATAGAGATCGTCACTCATTTTATAATCATTCCTCCAATTGAAATGAAAATAGAGATTAATTTTATGAAGTGATATATGGAAAGAGGAAAATAATTGCTTACTTAACATAATCTAGATATATTATCATTCTTATTCAATACAATTTCTTAGAGGAGATCAGGATCAAAGGTTATCTGAGCTATATTCATACAGAAATTTTTAAATGTTCTCATTACATATTTCTGTTGTCCTCTAAATTTATTGTTTGATTTCATTTTTAATTATAGTTCTACATTATTATATCAATATAAAACTATCACTATTAAATTCAAGTAATAATAATTGTTCCATCACATTACAAGCAAATAGTCATAACCTGTGCCATCTACAAATTTTAATATATCATTTACTGAGTTGTCCAGATCAGTAATAAAGTTATGTAATTATGACTGACACTGACCTTTGGTGAGCATAATGGCCACTTTCTTCTTTAAGTTTTCACAACTTATAACATTTTTTCTCCACCATTAGTCTGTTTTACATGTCAAAACTCTTCATATTAAATTCAACATAAATTATTTCATGGTCATTTCATTAGTCACTTCATGTGTTTAGCTAATAAACAAGATAATGTATATGACTCCATAATTATGCAGCTTTTCAATTTCTTTCATTTCTTCAATACTTACTTGTGTCTTGTGAAAAGCACATAGGCTGTGCTGTAAATTGGAACATAAACTCCTATAAAAATTCTCCTACTGTGTATGACATTTGTTTCCATTTATAGATTTTCTCATGGACAAATGTGTTTTATTTAGTTTCATGTAAAGTTTATCACTTGCATTGTTTATAGTGGTTTTTTCCATTTATTTTTCTCTTGTATTTCATTTATGTATTAATCCTTCACCACCGCCTGATTATATTAGTCTAATTTAAAATGTTATAAGTCATGTGACTGGATATTTTTTTATCTAATTGGGTACTTGTTTTTAAGATATTGAAGTCTGACCTTCAACTGCCCCATGTAGACTTTATCCTGGCTCAGATCTGAATAGTGTAAAGAAATGCAAATCTTTACATGTTAGATTCTAAGTGAAATTATTTTCTTTCACTTTTATCTATTGTTTGTTGTCTGGACATTTTAAAATTATTATTTCTGAATTGAAGCATTAATAGTCAAATGGGGAGTGTGTCTGAGGACAGTCTAATTCAGTATAAATCTATCAAGGTAAATCCTACTGAAACTAGGCCATTATCTCATTGTTTTTTCTTGGGCTATTATAGATATGCATGGTCTTGAATAATGAAATCACATTATTATATGTAATATGACAAGAAAATTGACAATGTTAAATAAAGCATACTTTTAATTTTTTTTTCTCCAAACATATTTATGTTCTTATTTTGTTATATATATTTAAGGTATACAAAATGATGTTTTAATATACATATACATGGTAAAATGATTGCTATACTCCAACAAATTAACATATCTTGTCACCTCACATAGTAACCTTTTTTTTTTTTTGCAGTGAGAACAATTGAGATCTACTCCCTTAGCAAATTCAAATATGCAGTGCATTATTAACTATAGTCACTATATTGTACATTTGATTTCTAGACTTATTCATCCTAAATAACTGCAGTTTTTAGTCTTTGGCCTACATCTCCCCATTTTATCACCCTCCCCACCACCTGTAACCACCATTCCCTCTGTTTCTATATATTTGACTTTTTAAGGATTCCACATGTAAGTGAGATCATGTAGTATTTTTCTTTTTGTGTCTGGCTTGTTTCACTTAGCACAACACCTTCCATTCTCATCCACGCTGTCCCAAATGGGAGTATCTCCTTCTTTGCTTAAGGTTGAATAATATTCCATTGTTTTACACATTCACTAGTCAATCGACACTTAGGTTGTTTCCATATCTTAGCTCCTGTTAATAATGCTCCAATGAGCATGTACGTGCAGATACCTCTCCAAGGTGCTGAATTTATTTCCTTTGGATATAAACCCAGCAGAGGGATTGCTGGTTTATATGATAGTTTAATTTTTCAAGGGCTTCCATACTGTTTTTCATAATGGCTGTGCCAATTTACATTTCCAACAGTGCATAAAGTTTTCCTTTTCTACACTTACTTACCAACCCCTGTTATCTTTTGTCTTTTTTATAGTAGACATTCTAATAGGTGTGAGGTGATGTCTTACTATGGTTTTGATTTGTATTTCCCCAACGATTAGCGATGTTGAGCACATTTTCATACACCTGTTGGCTATGTTTATGTCTTCTTTGGAAAAAATGTCTATTCAGGTCCTTTGTCCATTTTTTAAATCAGGTTATTTGATTTTTGTTATAGGGCTATGTGAGTGCATTTCATGTTTTGGACATTAGCCCCTTAACAGATATATGGTTTGCAAATATTTTCTCCCAGTCTGTAAGCTGCCCTTTCATTGTGTTGA
>NW_012147841.1:2310590-2313439 GCF_000956105.1 Propithecus coquereli
GGGTGTGAGCCACCACTTCCGACCTCCCTTTGATTTCTTTTGGGAGTTTTATGGCATCAGGTCTTATGTGTATGTCTCTAATCCATTTTGAGTTGATTTTTTGTATGGTGTATGATAGGGTTCAGTTTCATTCTTTTGCATGTGGATATCCAATTTTGCTAGCACCATTTATTGAAGAGACTATCCTTTCCCCATTGCCTCGTCTTGGTGGCCTTACCAAAAATTAGTTGACCATATGCAAACTGAATTAAACAATGCATCAAAAATATTATATATCTCAACTAAGTGGGATGTATTCCTGGAATGCAAGGTGGGTACACATATTCAAATTAATCAATGTGATAAATCACATTAATAGAATGAAAGATAAAAGTCACATTATGATCTCAGTAAATTGAGAAAAGACATTTGACAAATCTCATATTTTTTCTGTTAAAAACTTTTAAAAAATATAAAAGAAAATTTCCGCAATAATAAAAGTCATTTATGAAAAGGCCACAGATAATGTTATAATCAATGGTGAAAAAAAGGAATCTTTTTCTCTAAGATCTGGTACAAGACAAAAATGCTACTCTCAACAGTTCTATTCAATATAGTACTGGAAGTACTAGCAAGAACAGTCAAACAAGACAAAGAAATAAAAGTTATCCAAATCGGAAAGAAAAAGTAAAATTATCAGTGTTTTCAGATGACTTGATTCTATATTTAGAAAACCACAAAGTTGCCACCAAAAGCTGTTAGAATTAACAAATGAATTGAGTAAAGTAGTAGAATACAAAATCAACATACAAAAATGAATTGAGTTTCTTTACAACAATAACTATCTATCTGAAAAAGAAATCAAGAAAACAATCCATTTGCAATAGCATCAAAAATAACAAAATGCATAGAAATAAGTTTAACTAAGCAAGTGAATGATCTGTACATTGAAAACTATGAAATGTTGATTAAAGAAATTGAAGAAGAACACAAATAAATGGATAGACAACTCATGTTAATGGATTGAAAGAATTGATATTGTTAATATGTTCATGCTACCCAAGTGATCTACAGATTCCATGCAATCCTTATCAAAATTACAATGATATTATTCACATAAATAGAAAAATATAATTTTAAAATTTGTATGGAACCACAAAAGACCACAAGCAAAGAAGGCAATGTTGATAAAGACAAATAATTGGAGGCATCTCACCTCCTGCTTTCAAATGATATAACCAAGCTAGAGTAATCAAAACAATATGGAGAAAATATTTGCTCTGTACACATCTGACAAAGGGCTGATTACCAGAATCTATCTAGAACTCAAAAAAATCAACAAGAAAAAATCAAACAACCCCATCAACAAATGGGCAAAGGAAATGAACAGAAACTTTTCAAAAGAAGACAGAATAATGGCCAGCAAACATATTTAAAAAATGCTCAACATCTCTAATCATTAGAGAAATACAAATCAAAACCACAATGAGATATCGCCTAACCCCAGTGAGATTGGCCTCTATCAAAAAATTCCAAAACAACAAATTCTGGTGAGGATGTGGAGAGAAAGGAACACTCTTACACTGATGGTGGAACTGCAAATTAGTGTAACTTCTGTGGAAAAGAATTTGGAGATACCTCAGAGAGCTAAAAATAGAAATACCATTTGATCTAGCAATAGCACTATCAGGCATCTACCCAAAAGAACATAAAACTTGGGGACCAAGGGCAACATACATAACCTAAACATCTGTACCCCCATAATATGCTGAAATAAAAGAAAAAAAAAAGAACATAAAACATTCTATGATAAAGACATTTGCACCCAAATGTTTGTGGCAGCACAATTCACTATTGCAAGGATGTGGAAACAACCCAAGTGCCCATCAATCCACGAGTGGATTATTAAAATTTGGTATATGCATACAATGGAATATTATTCAATCATAAGAAATGACAGTGATCTAGAATGTCTTATACTTTCCTGGATTGAACTTAAGCCCATTATCCAAAGTGAGGAACCACAAGATTGGAAGAATGGGCTCCACTTGTACTCGCCATCAAATTGGTACTAACTGATCAACACTAGGGTGATCACATGACAGTAATATTCTCCAGGGATTAGGGGGATGGGGGGGTAAACCCTCAACTTAAAGGACATGGGGAGCATTGTAGAGGGGAAGGTCATGCCTCTAACCCTTGTTAGGGTGAGGCAAAGACATAAAGTGTAACCTTAATGTTTGTACCCTCATAATACCCTGAAATAAAAAAAAATATATATGGCACTGGCATAAAAACAGACACAGAGACCAATGGGATGAAATAGACAGTCAGAAATAAATTTTCTTTTAGAAGGCTTTTAAAATTTCATTTAATGGAGAGACTTGAACATCACAGTCTGGTCACAGCGTTGGATTCAAATATTCACTGTTCTGAATTGTGCCCAGCTTAGTAAAAATATGATGACATGATGAAATTCTGTTTTATGATACTGCACTTTTACAATAGAGGTTTATTTGGAATATTAAATTATCATTTAGTTTTATTAACTGTCATAGGTGGTTCCTATAAGATGAGGCATAGTCTCATTTATAACAAGAAAAGGATGTTTATATCCCATGATGCCTGGGATGACTTTTTTATTATTATTATTATTCCAGGGTTTTGTGAGGGTACAAACATTATAGTTACACTTTATGTCTTTACCTCACCGAAATGCGGGTTAAAGGCATGCCCTTTCCTCCCTTTAGTGCTCCCCGTGTCCTTTACTTGTAGATTTTCCATCCCATCCCCCTAATCCCTAGAGAGTATTTCTGCCATGTGATCAACCTAGTGTTGATCAGTTAGTACCAATTTGATGGTGAGTACAA
>NW_012147841.1:2314254-2334044 GCF_000956105.1 Propithecus coquereli
AATCAAGCAGAAGATCAAATCAAAATGCAATTCCTTTTACAATAGCCTCAAAGAAAACTAAATATCTATCAATATATTTAACGAAAGATGTAAGAGACTTATACAGGGAGAACTACGAAACACTAAAAAAAGAAATTGTAGAAGATGTAAACAGATGGAAAAACCTGGGATGAGTTTTGAACATCACTGATCTCATTAGCTGGGTAATTGGACTGTAAAATTAAAGGCTTAAAAAACAAATTTTTTCTTTTCCCACAAAGAGAATTTTCTTTACTAAAAAAGGCAAGATGAAATGTGGAGATGTAGTCTATTCGTTATTTAAAAAAAAAGAATTGGAAGTTGTACAAAATAGAACAGAATACATCATTTAGATCCACTTCTAGACCCAAACCCACATTCTCACAGCCATCCAAATATAGACTAGGCATAAAATACATAAAGAATTGTCTGTTATTTTCCCTTCAGAAATGTTAAATACAAAAAATACTTTCTCAGGTAAAGTTATCTAATGTGAATTTTCTTTGCCTTATACATCAATATCAATATGAAAATGGTAGAAGGGTAATGTCAGTTTTTATATTCAAGCTTTTCTGAAGCAGTTTCAAATCTTACTAAATAATCACCTTCAAGATCACTTATCTACTATTATGTTCCTTTTCTTCCCACGGAAAAACAATGAAAAGAAAGTAGCATCAAGACTTTCTCTCCTTCCCCTTCAAAATAAAACTAAAAGTAAATAAAATAAAGTTTTTCTCACAGAATGAGTATGTCTGGTAGTTGCAACTTAAATATTTTAAAGTTCATAATTGTCGGGTTAAATCAAACTCAAACTAGCTAATGTCATTCTTTTGTGTTTATTTCAAACAAAAGAACTTCCCCAAAATACAATTTTTTTTTGTATCATCGAGTATGGTATTTACAAATAAACTTGGATTAAAGTAAGAAATTCATTATTATATTGCCCATATATATTAATACAAACATGTCAACTTTGATATTGACTATCTGGGATAAATCATGTTAGACATATTCTGGGCTATATCAAATTGTACTATGGAACTATGAGATCATTCATTGGAATACTCAAATTACTCACCCAAGGTGTTATAATAATTAAAATATGGGTGATTTTTTTAACATTCAGATGTTAGTGTGTATAATGAATATTCAGTGGAAATACATATATTTTAACCTTGCAGGTTTAATCAGACAAAGAAAAGATATTTAGTAACCATGGCAACATGCACAATTAACTGACTATTATAATCCTTAAGACAATCAAAAATGACTCAAATGAGTTAAACATTCTGGGGACAGAGAAAGGAGGGCAGTTTTTCACTGATTTAAACATCTCTGTAATCAAAACAGGCTTGTAGATGAGGACCAGAAATATTAATTTAGTTAATTAATTTTTTTCTATGATAAATTTCTATCTGGTATGCAAGTGATCACTTTCTTTGTTTTTTATTTTTTTATTTATTTTTTATTTTTTATTTTTTTTTATTTCAGCATGTTATGGGGGTACAGATGATTAGGTTATGTATGATGCCCTTACCCTCCCTCCCCCGCAAGTCCGAGGGGGGAGGAGGGGACGGGCATATGCACAAAAAATGAGTGCGATGCTCACCTCCGGGGGAATGGACACGCTTGAAGCAAGTGATCACTTTCTTAGTGCACTATTAGCTTTTCTATGTCTCAAAAGCACCTACAGTCAAATTAGTCAAAAAAATAAAAATTTAGTCATTTAGGTAATTAATTTTTATGATGTGTTCAATTAATTTAGAGAACTTAATGGACATTGTTGTTGTTAGGCTGACTACAGAAAAAGTAAAATTCGCTTTTCTGACCTCATAATTACAACTACATAGTTTTATCACCAACCATATAGCTCATATTTAAAAAAAAAAAAAGAAACAAACATGGAACTCCATTGTTATCTAAATGTTTCTGTATGGAATGATAAAATAGGGAAAAAATACACTTGTCTTAAAAATCTTTTCAAGTGTCTTACTTAATGTTTAAGATGGAGGGAAAAAAGACTGAGGGAAAATTGGAAGAAAACTGACATAATTTTCTATGTAATATTTGGCTGTAGATTTTTCAATTCATTTAATTTAAAGACAGTAGGCAATGTGTGGGAGGCAATAGATTTCAGACATCTTTATAGAGGCTATTGCATGTCTGACCTCAATGGTTGAACAATCACTCCACTTGCTATTAAGTTATTTGGAAAAAAAGACATGCAACATTGTGACAATTATCAAGAGAATAATCTGCACTAAAAGAGTGATATCACAGACTGCTAACCTATCTCCGAATGTCAGCATTCAATAAACTTCATCTCTATAACCCAAGTAGAATTTAAATGCATTTTTCCTAATGAACTTTATTCTAATGTCCTATATGGAATAGTGTTTCATATACCTCATAAGAAAATTAATAAGCCACGTCATTTAAGAGAAGAGATTCATAATCAGTTCAAGGTGAATCTGGATACATTCGTGTCCCACAATATGGATTCTCTTTTTCTATGTTTGGCTAACTACAAAAATAATAATTAAAATTAATTACTAGAAGATAACATTTTTACAGTTTAATGCATTAATTTTGTCACAAACTAATTTTATTAATATTATAATACAATTATTCTTGATATATTGAGGGTTACCAATCAATAATAAACAACATACTTTTGGCTTTAAGTAACAGTCTCCAGACCAAACAAATTAAGCAGAACCAAAATTTATTGCTTCATATAACTAAAAATTGTGGGGCATAACAAATCTCAGGCACAAATGGCTCAAAGGACTCAGATCTCTGTATATTAGTTCTGCTTTGTCGTTTCCAGCATTGCTCTCTTGTCTGCTCATGTACATCCAAGTCCATACCTTAGTCAAGACTGAGGGAAGCTGGGCTTTGAAACAATAATCAAACAAATTGCTATCAATCAAACAACCCATTCCAATTCTCTTTTGGATTACTGCTATTCCCCTATTCCAATCCTATGATTTTGGTCAGACTTCCAATTATACTATCTCTCAGTCCTGACCAAACTTCCATGGAATTTTAGTACTCAATTTTGTGGACATGGTGATTGATTTAGAATAATGTATGAGACCAATTAAAGACATTTTTCTGGATGTTTTTATTTTGACCAGTAAGTATAGGAGCCAAGAATCTTAAATTTAAGCATTTGCTTTATTATAGTACTATAATTATGATTCTGTCTTTAAACAGCTCCCCAACAGTAATTTGCATAATGTTTTCATTTACTTAGCTAAATAATAGACATCAAATAATTCAATTAATCCAAATTAACAAACATATATTGTGTATCTACTGTGTGCCAGGAACTGTTCTGGATGCTACAGATTCAAACATAAAAAGATATAGCCACTTTCTTCATAAGCATGAATTTACTCAACACTCACAGAAATTGACCATGGCAAAGAATAAAGATGTTGCCTGAGTAGTGTGGTGGTCTTCAACTCTACCAAATTTAAAGTTCCCCTTCTATGAAATAAATATTTTATAATACTCCCTTTAATACCCTGAATGGAAATATGTGTACAATATCATTCCCTACATATAATTTTTAAAATATTCAATATAGTGCTCTAATTATAAAGCACGAATAAGAATTTTTTAAAAATTATATTTATGTAAATATATAAGTGCTACTTGCAACCAAATGACTATCACAGATGCATAAAATATTCTCTAGAAGCAATGCTACATCCCACGTTTTAGATCTCAAAATACTGAGGTTGTTTGATAGCATGTGGTAGTTGTATGTGTATGTTTTGTTTTGTTTTGTTTCATTTTGTCTTTAATTTCCCAAATCTCCATGCACTGTACCCCACAAATTTGACCCATCTTACCAGAGAATTTTGAGTATATAAAGAGAGCAATTCAGACACAAAAAATGCTTTCTTAAAATTTCTCAATAATTTCCCCAATTTGTTAAGCTTGTGTGACATGAACTTTTTAACTTAAACACTATTATTGTAATTTTGATTTGTTTTCTTCATGGAGAATAAATATAATGATGAATACACTACATTATTCTAGGCTTCTTTGATGGCTGTACTGGGCCACTTTAGACTGGTACTTTCAACCTTATGTTGACCTTATATTTCACTAAATTTCTTATATATGCTAAATGAAAGAAGCAAGAATGAAAATGTTTGTTTATACTCCATTTATTTTAAACACTAGAAAGAAACTATTTTACAGTGACAAAAAGATCAGTAGTTGCTTAGGGTTGGGTGGTGGTAAGAGAAGAGATCACAAAGGGACACCAGGGAACTTTTGCATGCATGTTCATGCCTGATATGCATGTTCACTTTCTTCATTGTGGTGATTGTTTCATGGGTATATGCATACGTCAAAATGCATCAAGCTGAACATTTTTTTAAAATGTATAGTTTAATGTATGCCAACTATACCTTGATAAAGCTATTAAATATTTTGAAAGAAAAAAATGAATATTTTACATGATATAGGTAAGGAAAATAATCCCCTGAAGCAGCTTTCCTTGACCTAGGGATGGGTATGGAAAGATAATTTATATAACATGGTAGAATAAAGAAAATTCTTCGATAAATTTAATTTCTAAAGTACCTACTTTGTTAGAATTTTATTTTGGCATGTTTCTTAATATGTCGGCACTGATATCGTGTAGGAAGTTGATAATTCTGCATCCTATGTTTTCTAATCCGAATATTATGGGGAAATTGAAATTTGGTTTATAACAACCATCAGAAAATCAAACATGAATAAGGGCATTGCAAACCTACAATGAATATCAGAATTGATCACTGCATTGAAATTCACAGTATGATAAAATTTCATTGTCATCTGTAAACAAGTCCAGAATCTTCCCAGCATTAAAACTTTAGCAGACAGGGGGTTGTAATCTTGAGAACTCAATATAAAGAACTGGAAGCATCCTAAAGTAACGTGGTGTTTAAGTAAGAAGATCTGGTCATGGCAATTTGGCAGTCAAGTAAAGTGCGATGATTCAGCTGACATATTTCTTAACTGCTTTAAAATACCTATAAATATTACATCAACAATGATGTTCTGAGAAAGATGAGTATGTGAACATAACATTATGTTCTGTCTAGGTAAGGCATTCTTTTTGATGATTATAAATAATAATGTATTAAGGTGCCATGGACAAAATTTAAGACAAAATATTTTTATTCTATTAATAGATTGATACCTTATAGATGGACTATATGGTAGAAGGTGAAAGAAATAGTTTCATTTAAAAGCCACATGCAAGTTTTAATATTTGAAATGATGTGATATCTGAATTTCAATTTGGATTATCTTTCAACTATTCTCATACTTGATGTGATGCTCAGGAGCTTTAAATTTTTTATACCTTTCTTTTTTAGGTTTCATCACAGTTGGTAATTATAATGCACACACACACATAACCCTACCCACAGCTCCCGGATTATTGTCTTCCCTATTAGAGTCAGTTTTTAAAGGAACCATAGAATGAGGTTCATATCAGCTTCTTTCCTACCATTTTATTCTCATTCCTACCAGCATGTTGCCTTGTATGTAGAGCTGCAGCTACTCAGGAAACCGAGGACAACATTTTCCTTTGCTTTATTTTATTTTCCTCACAAGTAAAATGGAATATTCAACAAATATTTACTGAGCCCTTACTATATGCCAGATATCTGATGGGCTCTGAGTCACTTTCACCTTCAATGAAATAGGCAAGAGTCCTCATCCATACAGATTGCTGTTCTATTAGGTAGAAATTTGCAATAAACCACATTCAAAATAACTTACAGGCAGTTAGGAAGAAATAAAGACTATTCTTTAAAATTATATCAGAACTATAGATAGCAAGTGTTAAGGGTCACAATTTTAAATAATATACTCAAGGAAGTCCTTAGTGATAAGGTAACATTTGAAAACTGTTGATCACATCACAAGGTAGCATATGGCCAAGGGAAAATAATAATAACTAATACAATAAAATCAATTATTGGTACAAAATTAGTTCAGCATGAGTGTTAGTTATTACCATGAATATTAATATTATTTCATTTTAATTGTACAATTTTTTCATATATGGAAAAGACACAAGAACATACTTCTGGGAAGTAGAAAAATTTATTCATTAAATTGTCAACCTTGGGAAAATTAGAGCAAATAGAAAGCAACATTTTATGAAATCTATATTTTGAGAAAACTTAACAGCAAAAACATTTTTAATGAGGTGTCTATCAGACTCTGATCTGTCATGCATAGGTTGAATAGCATTTATAAAATATGTACCTATGTCTTCCTTTTATGTCAAACCTAAAGGCACACATCTTTGAAGTTTCTATTCTCTGGGGTGAACCTAAGCAGCAAGTAAGAATTCCTGCTGCGGTTCATTTAGAAACAGAGGGAATAATAAGTTAACGTAATAACAAAGAAGGGGTCTATTTATAAAACATAGATTGGGAAATATATTCTAATATTTTAGTGGGAAGTGTTTTGGCTTTCAAAAACATGAGCATCACACTTGTATCATGAAAGTATTCAACATGTGAAGAGATAGATGTAAAGGGTAGATTTTGCAGCAACTTTTGGTTAAATCAAATATTGTAGGTAATGTGAAAAATAAACATTTTATAAAGGAGCTATCATTAGATGTTAAGGTGCATATTTACCAGGAAATGTCTTTAGTTTCTGATACAATTCAAAAGTAAAAAACATGTATCCAAAAGTCTAGCTTTGATCTGTTTTGTGTGTGATTATCCTATCAATTTTGATTTGGGGAAATAGGCCTAACAACTAAGAGTGTAATATATAAAAATGAAATAAAGTTGATTCAAAAACTTACATAGAATACAAACCAGACTATCTGCAAGTCATCACTATAAAGTATTATAATTTTTTTAACATATACACAACTTACAATCACAAAGCATCAGCATTAGTATGGATCTTAGAATTATGAATGTTCAGCAAATGATAATCCAGTCTGTCACTGACCAGATAAAGCAATAATGCTTTCTTTTCTTGTGAGGTTAGCACACTTCATTCTCAGATGATTCTCATTGTCAGAAAGCTCCTCTTCATATTACCCTGTAATGGGATCTCTGAATGGCTGTGGAGGGTTAAGACTGTGCTGTCTGGAAACAGTCCATCCTTATGAGTAACATGATTCTGAACAACCGACTTAATGACCTGAAATTTCAGTTTTCTCAGCTGTAATATGGAAATAATGAAAAGTCCATCTGGTTATTGAGAGGGCTGAGATTTAAAAAAAAACAAACATGTATTAAGAGTTCTAGAATCATTATATTCATAGAATAACCATGAGTAACTAGTAACTACTCAGTAATATTTTCTCTACTTTCTTGGGCCACTTGTAAAAGTCTAATTATAATTTGAGCTACATAAGAGCAATGTGTAAACAAAAGGTTGAGTTATATAGCTCAAGAGTAATTTCCAGATTTAAAGTTTCCTAATTACTTCTGAAAAAAACATCAACTAGTTGAAAGCTATCATCTTTTCTCCGCTCAACTCTTCTCCCTGGGAAGACTTTCCATCTGCAGAACCAACATCCTGGGTTTTCCCATTGTTCTTTATATGATATGGTTTTAGCTTCCCTCGCCATATTGACCTCTTCCTCTGGATCAGGCTTCTAGTTATTCGTAGCCTTCCAAAACAAATTCCTAAAATTTCATGCAATGCTTCTCAAGCAGACTGACCAGTACTGAGCATCATGTGACTCTAACTTCTCTTTTTTTCTAGATATGATTTTTCTTTTCAACAACATCCACTGAATATCAATGTATTTTCTTTGGGAGAATATATCTATATTCTCCTTATTTTGTTGATGCATTAATGGCAAATAGCAATTTAAATAACTGTTCCAAAAGTAAACTTTCAAATTTCTATGAAAAAATAAACATGCATTCTGAACATAGGCTTCTGTATTCTTCCTGGAGCACAGAAGGCATGCTTCTGCCTCAGGGTCTTTGCATTTGCTGATAGCTTTCAGTGAAATTCTCTGGTTCAGTTATCTACATGGTTCACTTAACCTCTTCCTTAGGATATTTGTTCAAATGTTACCTTTTCAGTAATCCCTTCCCTTATCACTCCATTTAAAATTACAAATCCCGATATTGGAATTTTCTATCTCCTTATCTGGCCATTATCATTATCTAACCTCTTGTCTATTCTTATTTTTGGAAATTAACTGGCTTACCCTATTAGAATATTAGCCTCATTGATGTCTGGGATTTATTTGTCCGTTTTGTTCACTGTTGTATTCCCAATAATATAACAGTGCCATAATGAAGTAGAGGTTCAATAAATATCGAACAAATAAATGCATTCTTTTGAACACATTCAGCAATTTCAAATGGTTTTTCTTTTCCATTGAAAAGAAACCCAGTGTCTGATAATTTACAAAAGTCATTGAGAGGCAAATATAGTAGATAAAATTTTCACCCAGCTAATCAAAAACCAAAAACTGGTTTTGTAAACATGTACGCATTTCTAAAATAGAACTAGATGTTTTTGAACTTCAACTTGAAAAGACTGCTACAAAAACACTGATGAACAATCATTGAAATAAATGAATGATTTTTTGAGAGCACTCAAATATAAATAAATTTCCCAACATTTCTATGAAAAAACAATCTCACTGACTGTTTGTGTAAAGGGGAAAAATATGATATTCTATTCTTAATCTTTAATTGGTGAAAATTATAATTTTGTAACTAAGATAAAAATCAGTTTGTAAAGTGACATGAAAATTTACCAGAATATTATTTAAGATTGTTACTTTTCATTCAAATGCCATTAATAACTTGTTAACTAACATGTCAAAGTGAAATCAGTAAAATTTACATGCAAATAACAATTACTAACCCTTCACAAATACTGTTACTAAAAAGAGTTTTAAATACATTTTGCTTTCTCTTCCTTCTATTGGGATAATTGCTTTAAATTGTGTTAAGATGAAAAATGTCACCTGATTCTAAATTCAAATTTAATAATAGAAGTAAAGATACCAAAATATAATTGATATTTTCAAATAGGTACTAATGCTTTTCATTGTTGGTTGTTTCTTTTTATTATTTGAACAGAAGGAAGGAAATGTCAAAGATGAATGGAATGAAAAGGAAAAATGACAAATACTTTTGTTGTCTAAATCATAAAATAACACTAGATTAAGGCATCTTTTCTTTCCTCAGGCCAACCATCAAAATTTAGAACTTAAATGTCAAACTTGAGTGTTATGGTTCAGATGCGTTTGTACTAGATCAACTAAGACTTCCTTAAGTTTTCACATTTTTAAGATGATGAATCATTGTGCCACTTCAAATCAAATGATCAAAACAAGACACACTTGTGGTGTTATATGGCCTCAGTGTTAATAGATGAAAAGTTAACTATTAACACTGAAAGCCTTTCAAAACCAATAACCAAAATGAGTTCATTAGGTTCACAAGAAACTATAAAAAATTTGGTAAAGGAAAATATAATTTCTTATAGGAAACCATTATGACTAGGTATGTTGTAGAGTTGAGGCTTTTTTGGGTTTTAGAGAGCTAATATTATACAAGTCTAGGGCAGTACATGTAATAGAATATAGTAATATTTATCAAAGATATGTATGAATATTCACACTATGTGAGGTAAGATCATGAACTTATCCATATCAAGTCAGATCATGTTTTGATGCTAAATTAGTTATTAAAATATATGAATTTTTTCACAATTTTTTGAATTTTAGAAATGCAAATACAGAATTGCAAACCTGTATTTCAAATCCAAAATGTATGAAATTGGTTAGTTAAGGTGCACTGTTATTAAGTCAGGCTAAAACTGGTCCAGAAGTAATAGAACTAAGGAATTTTTTTATATTACCTAATCGTCCACTTTATGAAGTAGATATCCACAAAATTCATATCTAGATTCTCACCAGGGTGGTGGAAAACCAGACCAAAAAAAAAAAAAAAAAAATCTACCACTGAGAAAAGGCAGCCTCAACCTCAACTGCATACCGAACCCTGGGTAACAATTTTCTTAATTGTACCAGAATCTGGTACTCTTTCAGATGAAAAATGTTTCCATTTTTACATCTAGCCTGTGTCTCTTCAAACATTAGGCATGAATGTTGTATCCTTTAGGTAACAGAGCTCTCTGATTTTAAATAATTAATTCTTCTCACTTTAACTAAGGGCCTCCACAATGTTTTATGAGACAATTCAGATAAAGTAATTATATCTTTCTATTGACCCCATTAGGAAAATGAGAGATAAGGAAATATCTTCCCCTTTCAAATTTTGCTAAGACAAAAAGCAAATCCATTGCAATTGCTCTTACAAATTATCTTGTCTATGTAAGTAGGAGAAGTATTCCACCAATAGCTGCTTCATCATCATTTTATAAATATGGCTGGCTGAAATGATGAAGTTAATTAGATTTAGTTTTATTTACTAGAAATAAAGAGTTACTATATTCCCTTTCCATTCAATCCTTCAATCACCATTAGAGAGGGTTTTTAAATGGCCAGTATATTCCATGTTTCCAATGGCTAGAGAGTCTTTAGATAGTTCTGATTGCTCTTTCAGGCAAGTCAAAACCTTTCTTGTTTAGTATCTTATAAACAGATTTAAAAAATGGTTTAGAACAAATAATACATAATTGTGAATCATAGTTATTTTTATCAGCACTAATTTTCAAAGAGTAGATGAGCAAAAAAGCACTAGGAGACCCATTCCCTTGGACTGTTTCTCAAAGGAGAAAAAAAAAAGGCACCATGAGGCTAAACTGGGATTAAGCAACTCCCAGAAAAAGCTTTGATTTGGAAGAAATTCTAGACCAGATTGAACCCATTTTTTATTTACATAATGCATTCACAGTTCATTTTCTCCTCTAGTGATGCTGTCCACTCCAGGGACTCATTGCACATAAAACTTACATATTCAGAAAGTTATCACCCAAAGTGTTTGATTGATCACATTTAGGTTATGAAAACAAATGAAAAAAAAAAATCACAGCTGTACTTTCTAAAACACACTGAAAAGAGAACATGATCTTCAGAATAGTGAATTTTTACAACCTAACTTAGAATTTTGGCTCTGGATATGCAAATTTAGAAATTTTCTATCAGAACTTTCCCAAATCACCCAAATATACTTTTAAAATAAATAATTACACTATTTAAAAAATCAGTATATTATAGGGCAACAGCTGCAGGGACTAGTAAAAGGACAGATTACACTATTATAGTCATTGTGCAAAAGCTCCAGTCTGGGTGTCAATCTCATAGGCTGTTACTGCATGTCAGAACCAACCTAGTCAGAAGCTTCATCTTCAGATGGTATGGTGTGTATGCTCCTCAGCATGGTACATATGAGCCAGAAGGTAGACAGTTTTACCAGAACTTGAAAGGAAAAGAGAAAATGAGAAATATAGTATAGATCTGTATAATATTGTATTATGTGTTTTTTTTTTTTAGACAGTGTCTCCCTCTGTCTCCCTGACTGGAATGCAGTGGCACAATCATAGCTCACTGCAGCCTCAAACTCCTGGGCTCAAAAGATCCCCCTGTCTCAGCCTCCCAAGTAGCTCTGACTACAGGCATGTGCCACCATGCCTGGCTAACTTTTTTTTTTTTTTTACTTTTCTAAAGAGACAGGGTCTCACAATGTTACCCAGCTGGTCTCAAACTCCTGGCCTCAAGTGATCCTCTCTTGGCCTCCCAAAGTGCTAGGATTACATGCTGCACCTGGCCTATTTTTCAACGAAATAAATTATTTACTGTGAATTCAATATATCTATACTAAGCTGAAAAATGGTAAGCCTCCATCAGTCCCCAGTAATAGAGGCTAGAGGCTAAAATCAGGCCAAAGTCAAATAGAGGCCCTTTGTTTTAAAATTTAAACTCTGCAGGGGTGAGGGGGCAAGGGCAATAAATGTAACCTAAACATTTGTACCCCCATAATATGCTGAAATAAAAAAAAAGAAAAACAATGTAAAGAAGCTACTGTGAAGAAGTGGGCAACCCAGCTTTGGTTAAGAAAAGAAGTTCCATTTCTGCAAGGAACCTGGCTCTCACTTGATATGTATTACTAAGATTCTTATTTGGGCTTGATAGCTAAGAGTGTACACATTAGAGCTTCCCTATATTCCTTTTAAAATGTACACCCAGGGCCACACCAAATGAGGTACTTTTTTAAAAATATTAACATAATTATTAAGTTAGTCTTTAATGCATCCCATTTTTTTATCTCAAAGTATTACAGGGGCACAAATGTTTTTGTTTACATGAATCACTTTCATAATGCTTGAGTCAGGCTTAAAAGTGTGCCTGTCACCCAGATAGTATTCATTGTACCCATTAGGTAGGTTTTCACCTATACCCTACTTCTCCCTTCCCCCTGCTTGATTTCCATTGAGTTTTAATTCCCTCTATGTACACGTGTGCTCATCAGTTAGTTCCAATTTAATAGTGAGTACATGTGGTGTTTCTTTTTCCATTCTTTAGATACTTCACTTAGGCTAATGGTCTCCATTTCCATCCACATTGTTGCAAAAGGCATTTAAGTCACCCTTCTTCATGGCTGAGTAGTAGTCCATGGAATATACATTTCACATTTTGTTAATCCATTCATGAATTGATGGGCATGTGGGCTGATTCCACATATTTGAAATTGTGAATTGTGTTGCAATAAGCTTTTAATCTAGCCACTTCCCTACAAACCAAGGAACTTGCTGATATATTAATAGTATCATCTTTTGAGTGAAAGTCATTTATGCTTATTTCTCAAACAGTTATATATGTATTTTAATATTTTGGTCTCAAAGTGTTAAGTTAAATGTGCATTTTCTTATTAAAATAATTTAAGATAAGATGTAGAAAGAAGGATAATTTTGTGGAGCTCTTCTACACAAATAAATCACATATTCTAGTAAAACAATATGTTGGTATAGAGGCTTAATATATTTCCTTAAGTTTTATAATTATAATGCTTCTACACAGATCATAAATTTATGGAACTTCATCTTGTAGTATTAATGGAAAATATCTCCCTTCATCCTTGGCAATGAGGATTATCTAGCCAAAACAACTGTTGTCTTTCACTGAGAAAATTGCACAATCCACTAGCATGTTACTCACTTATTCATTTTTCATTCATTTCCTCATTTATTTGTATAACCGTTCATTTGATTAACTTTTATTGCGTAGTTATTATGTGCCAAACATTATATTATGCAATAAATGTCCTATAGTGATTGGAATCAGGCTAAGGAAGAACTGTTGACAAATGGCAGTCATAATTAACCAAGATTCCAGCAGATTCTTTTCCTAATGTGGGGTGTATGTACAGAGTTGCTCTCAGATTGAAAAAGCTTGGATTTTAAAGCTACAACCTAAATTTGGATCTCAGACTTGGTACTTATTACCTGAGCCAGCATGACTATATTACTTAATATTTTTAAATTTTCCTTAGCTATAGTATGGATATCATAATCAACTCATTAAATCGTTATGAGAATTAATGGTTAAAATATGTAAATTACTTATAGAAGTAGATGGAAGATATCAATTGGTATATGAAGGTTATTTCTTATGGTTTTTAACTATGTATTCAATATTATTTAGGTGTAATAGTTTTACGTTTCAACTTGGTTAGGTTATACTACTCAGTTATTTCATCCAATACTAATCTAGTTGTTGCTATGAACATATTTTGTGTATGTGGTTAACATCTACAATCACTTGATTTTAAGTAAAGGAGATTACCCTGGATAAAGTGAGAGGGTGTCATCCAATCAGTTGAAGGCTTTAAGAGAAAACAGGTTTTTCCAGAGAAAAGAAAATTACCCTCAAGACTGCTACATTAATTTCTCCCCGAGTTTCCAAACTGCTGGCCTGCCCTACAGATTTCGAACTTGCCAGTCCCCACAATCCTGAGATCCAATTTATTAAAATCTCTCTCTCTCTCTCACACACACACACACACACATATACACACTATTGATTCTGTTTCATTCATATATATGCATATGTATGTGTATATAGATGCATACATACATACATGCACACATTTTGATTCTGCTTCTCTTAAAATCGACTGATAAAGTAGATGAAGCACAACACTCATTTTCTCTTAATAAACTATACCCTTCTTTATACTTGTTTCTAATAATCAGCATGTTATCTTCAAATAAATAAAATTTCACATATATAGCAATATCAATGAGTAAAGTCAAATGACAGATGCTTAAATGGACAAAGAGGAGAGTGTGTTGCACAGGAACCACAATCCTATAATGATAAAATGATTATGTCGCCTCTCTCAAGTAGTTCCTTTAAGCCGTATACTTTGCTTTTCCTCTCTTTCTTGTTTACTTTTTCTCCTTCTTCATTCCCAAAGTCTTCATTCCTCTGTACATTGCCCCAACATGCTTGATCTCATTTATATGTAAAGTAATTTAATTCTATTTCCTGTAAGCTTTAAATAGTGCACATAATCCTCCATATAATTTTCTATTCTTCAAGCGTGTCAAAATCATTATATCGAAATAAAGATTGTGCCTTGCTCTCAGAAAGTTATCACCACAGAGAACTGTATTGTATCTTCCCATGATTAAACAAGAGACAGCTCGCCGTGTTGTTCAGCAATTTTATATTCCATAATGTCTTATGATATTTAAATAAATCTTAACATATTCTTAATTTATTCATATATATTAATAGTGTTTGATGTATAATGACTGGGATATGTCTAGTTCTCTTTTAATTGTATATTGCTAGATAATATAAAATTAAAATAATTTTACATATTATTCTACCCAATTTTTTGGATGAATTATTATATTAATTCCAATTTAAAACCTCTCTTGAATTTTCTGTGGATTTCTTTACATTTCTTAACACATTTTTTGATAATTATTTGTATATATCATTGGCTAGGATCTCCACTAAAATATTCAATAAAAAGAAACAGAATAACTCCAAGAAGATTAAAGAGCATAAAATTCTATACACCTAAACATTGCTTTGAAAAATTTAAAGTCATAAGATGAAACTGAATTTAATGAATCAATTATTAAAAAATCTTTTCTTATTTTTGAATTTTTTTCACTACTTGAGAATATTACATACGTGATACCGGTCCTTGGAAATTTCCTATGTTTTATTTTGCATATGTCATATGGCTAAATTTTCTAATAGTTTGATCTTAAAAAGAATATATTTTTTAATTGAAAGATAAATTGTACAGTGGGTATGTGTTGTATTATCTCAAATGCATTACTCTTTTGTTTATTTCTTCTTTACCTTTACCACATACTGTGTGCTTGGAACATCATGTTCTTATAAAGGTATATTAAAACTTTGTATCATAAATGCCAATTTTTTTCCTTTATATTCCAATCAGTCCTTAATTTAGCTTCGTTAAGACTATATTTTAAGTTACATTATCATTTTAGGATGCTTATATTTTCTTGGGGGCTGTCTTTTATTTAGCACTGGATACAATCTTTAATATTTTATTCCTTCTATTTTTTATGTATAGCTTTGTTTTTGGTATGTTTCTCATTAGTATCATATATCTGAATTGTGTGTGTGTGCGTGCATGTGTGTGTGTTTCCGTAAAATGCACCTATGGCTGGATATTTTAAATTATTATTTTTGAAAATTCTTGAAAAGGGGGGTACACCTTTAGGCAATCAACACAGTTTAAGAAAAAAAATGACAGTTCTGCTACAGCTTTTACCATATTCCTCCTCTTCAGTGTTATCTTCTTTTCCTCTCCCTTCCCCAAGGATAATCACTATTCTAAATATTATATTTAATATCTGTGTGCTCCTCATTCTAGTTTCATAATATACGTTACATTTTGTATGGTTTAAATTATCTATGAAGCCACTTTGCATGTGGCTTTTCTCAATCAACATTAAGTTATGTTAAAGTGTATAGTTATAGTTCATTTACACCTCTATATAGTATTTTGTAGTATTCCATTTTATACATATATCACAAATATTTATTCTTAATTCAGTTGATGGGCACTTATATTTATTCAAGTTCTTGGTATTATAAACATGCTAGCATGAGCATTCTTGCAGTGTACCTGGTGCACAAGGGCTGAGGTATCTCCAGAAGACGTCATTAGTTTTGGGGTATGAGCATATTCGACCTTATTAGATGATGACAAATTTCCTCCCAAAGTGAGTGAACTAAATTACACTCCCAACAGCAGTGTAGAAAAGTTATTCCATATAATACAAAACTCTACCACTAAATGCTTTAGAAGTATTTCCTTAACAAGGGAGGCCTAATATATATATTATATATCTGTATCTATCTATCTATCTATCTTGTCATTTTTGGCACTGTTTCGAAAGAAAAACTCCTTTATCCCAAGCAAACAAGCACAGAGGTGGAGTTTGGCTTCAAGAAATGTAGCTCAAATTCCCAGGGCTGGCAGAGAATCACCATATTTATGGAGAGCTGTTAATGGTGTCTTAATAGGAAGGAAGTCCCTTTAGTAAGTTCTCAAGCCAGAGGCTTGAGGCAGAAGCTGAGTCACAGGGCAGCATCTCCTGTGGAAGTGGGCCATCTCAGGTGGCATGCCACTCCAGGCATAAGCAGTCAGCCTGGGAACAGTTTCATGGGATGGCATAGCAACATAGTGTGCTGTGAACCTGCAGCCACTGTGCACTGGTTGTGAACAGGGAGAGCCAAAAACGGTGTCCTACTGGTAATGAGCTTTCAATGGCTCAGTCCCCTTACACTGAAGCCCTGTGAGTAGCCCAAAGCCACAACCACTCCCAACTCTGCCCTTTGGTGCCAGCTGACTGTGATGGCCCATAAGAAAGGAGCTGGTGATCCCCCTTTAGGCTGCCCACCCACACTTGAAACTACAAAGTGGAAGGGAATTGGGGAACTTACTGATTTGGTCACCTGGTCCTGCCTAGAAAGCTGCAGATTTCTGGAAACAGGTAAACAAACCCAAAATTCGCTCAGTGGTTAGAGCACTGGTCTTTTGTCCTACGATTTGTTTCTCCCAGTGGAACACTTTTATTTCAGTTGTGAAATGCTTTATTTCCAAAATTCTAATTTCTTATATCTACATGTTTTTCTTCCTCCCTATTTCTTTTTTTTTAATGTTTCCTTTTTAAGGATATAATTCTTTCAAATTCGTATTCCTCAAACTCTAAAATTATCCTGTAAATTTCATTTTATCTGAAATAAATTATTATGTGATTACTGAGTTTTCTGAGAAGACATCATTTTCTCAGTATTAAACACCTTCATATATTTCAGAATTTCATTGTTAGATTCAAAGTCAGTCAGTCTTTCTTTCTCTCTGTCTCTCTCTCTCTCTGTGTCCCTCTCTCCCTTTCTCCATCTCTCTTTACTTTTTTTCACTATTTGTATTTCTTGATTTGAAGCAATTTTATCTTAGGACTTAGGCTCCCAATTCAGAAGCCAATACATTTTACCATGGTGTGTCTCTCTGTCACAGAAAAGATATTAAAACTATAGCCATTTATTCAATGGACAGATTTGTTCCTGTTAATGAAATAAAGTCTATGTCATCTCTATCCCTAAGACTATAATTTGCTATAAAACACAATTCAAAGAACCATCTGAAACAGTTCAGTTTCTTTTTTAAAGTAGGAGAGACCCAAGCCAGTCTTTACATTAAGAAATAAATCTGAACCTAGATCCAACTCATTTGGAAATTGTTTAATGTCTATTCCACAGGCACACACTAGTGACTGACTCTCTAGAGTATAGTAGGTCCATGGGTTTTCTTTACCTTTCTATTCTGTTTGATTTCATGGAAATGTATTCAGATATTTGCAAGGAGCTATATCAACCTGGCTTTCTGTTGTGGACGTGTATTTGTCATTCTCTCATGTTCATGGTAGAAAATGGAGCAGAGTGTGAAGTCATTGCAGTGGTTTGACCAGAAACTCAGCATCCAATAGCATATGCTATAATATTAATATTCACACAAAAATTTGGTATTGGTATCCTCCGAGGCCACACAGCTGGACACTAGAGGTCTGTTTGTGTGTGTGTGTGTGTGTGTGTGTGTGTGTGTGTATGTGTGTGTGTTTCAGCCCATACATAACAATTGGTAAATTTTCAAATAGCAAAAGCTCAGTAAAGCAGTAAGCAATGAAGTTGGCATACTAATGTGTCAAGGTGAGAGTCAAATTGAAATGTGAAAAAGGAAATAATCAAACTTTTATATAGTAATAGAAAAAAACTTCCAGAAAAAATTAGCCAATACATTGTTCTCCTATCAGATGTCTTTATTTTGTCTGTGACACGAGAGACAAGGTAGATATTGCGTTAATAGTGGTTTAATGGATTCAATGCAGTAGAGTGGTCAGAGACTTGAGGAGAGTATAAAGGGTACAAAATAATACTTGTCAAAACGGGCTGAGATAAATTCTATTTCTGGAAAGACAGAGTAAAAATATCCTAGAAATGATGGAGGTTTTCATAAGTAAAACAACTCAACACATACCCAGTACAGTGGATGAAAATAAACACATATCAAAGTATGAAATTTCAAGACAGTGTTAATGAAGATGATCATCTTAGCTTCTAGAAAGCAAAACAATAAGTTCCATGCATTCTTTCACAAAGAGCTACTGAAATATGTGTTCCTCAAAAATAAGGGAATAAATAATCAAAGAAGATGATATAGGATCCAACTAGCAAATGATCTAACAAAAGAAAAGGCAAGTGGAACCCCAGAGTAATAGAGAGAAATGAATTTAAACTGAAGCAAGTCGAAGAGCAATTTTTTTTTCTTAAAATTGCTTTTACTATATGGGGTCTTCTCTGGTTCCATATGAAGTGTAGAATTATTTTTTCTAGATCTGTAAAAAATGACATTGGTATTAGGAATTGCATTGAATCTGTAGATCACTTTAGGTAGTATAGACATTTTAATAATGTTGATTCTGCTGATCTATGAGCATGGTATGGTTTTCTAGCTGTTTACATTCTCTGCTATTTCCTTCCTCAGTGTTTCGTAGTTCTCCTTGTAGACGTCTTTTACCTCCTTAGTTAAATATATTCCTAGGTATTTTATTTCCTTTATTATTATTATGAAGGGTATTGAGTCTTTGATTTGGTTCTCAGTTTGATTGTTGTTGGCATATAGGAATGCTACTGATTTCTGTACATTGATTTTGTAACCTGAGACTTTGCTGAATTTGTTTATCAATTCCAGTAGTCTCATGGCAGAATCTTTGGGGTTGTCTAGATATAAGATCATATGGTCAGCAAAGAGTGATAATTTGACCTCTTCTGCCCCCATTTGGATGCCCTTGATTTCCTTCTCTTGTCTGATTGCTCTGGCTAGGACTCCCAGCACTAAGTTGAATAGACGTGGTGATAGAGGGCAACCTTGTCTGGTTCCAGTTCTAATTCCAAATGCTTTCAATGTTTTCCCAGTCAGTATGATGTTGGCTGTGGGTTTGTCATATATGACTTGTATCATTTTTAAGTAAGTCCTGTCTATACCTATTTTGTTAAGCATTCTTATCATAAAAGGGTGCTGAATTTTGTTGAATGCTTTTTCTGCGTCTATTGAGAGCATCATATGGTCTTTATTTTTGCTACTATTTATGTGGTCAATTACATTTATAGATTTGCATATGTTGAAATATCCCTTTATCTCTGCGATTAAGCTTACTTGGTTGTGATGGATTATTTTTTTGATAAGCACCTGAATTCGGTTTGCTAGGATTTTTTTGAGAATTTTTGC
>NW_012147841.1:2336984-2338595 GCF_000956105.1 Propithecus coquereli
TGTTAAAATATGTATACCTTGTGAAATGGTTAACTGTAGCTAATTAACAAATACATTAGCTCATAATGTTTTTCTTTTATAAACAGTGTGAAGATTTTTTTTATTATGGCATTAGACAAAAAGTATTTAAAGTCGATAAATTTTTATTCAATAAATTTCACTCGTGATTTCTTTCACTGTCCATCAAGGTAACTTTAGTTTCTCAAAAGCTGGAGTCAAGGTTTGTCTTCAAGATAGCCCTTTTTAATAGAACAGATGCTCAATCCAAGTTGTCCTGTCAGCTCTACATAATGATAATATAAAAGTAAGTTTACTCTTACAGAGATGATCATATAGTGAATCATAAATGAGTTCTGAATCCAGCCTCCCTGAGATAGCTCTTTTACATACAAATCACCTGGTTATTAGCAATCCAGAGGGTTACAATGAGAATTAACTAGGCAAAGCACATTTGCAAGGCTCAAGAGATCTATCTAGGTGTGCACTGTGATCAGTGAGAATGTGAAATGTGTCTGTTGTAAAATCTCATTGATTACCTATGAAATAGCTATTAGAAAATCACATGTGGCTTGCCTTATATTTCCACTGGGCAGTGTTCATCTAGTCAACAGAAATAAAACAAGTAACAATATAATAAAAGGTTAATAAAACGTTCCCCATAGGCTGATTGTTAGCAAGGTGGCAGATAGAAAACCTAGCAGGAAATCTTTTTGTGGATATGTCCACAGCATATATATTTACTTTTTTTAGCAAGAACATTTAAAATTTACTCTTAGCAATTTTCCAGAATACAATTAATTACAATTAACTATTAACTACAGTCACCATGACACACTATAAAACACTTGAATTTATTCCTCCTATTTAACTGACATTTTGTATCCTTTGACCAACATCTCCCCACTCCCCCATGGCTCCAGTCCCCTGGTAGCCGCCATTCTACCCTCTACTTCTAAGAGTTCAAATTTTTAGATTCCACATGTAAGTGAGATCATGCAGTATTTTTCTTTCTGTGTCTAACTTTTTTTACTTAGCATGCTGAACTCCAGGTTCATTCGTTCATCCATGTTGTCACAAGTGACAGGATATCCTTGTTTGTTAAGGCTGAATAGTACTCCATTATGTATATACCACATTTTCTTTATCCATTCATCCATTGTTGGAAACTTAGGTTCGTTCCATATCTTGGCTATTGTGAACAATACTGGAATCAACATGGGAGTGCAGTTATCTTTGGACATAATGGTTTCATTTCCTTTGGGTATACACTCAATAGTGGGATTGCTGGAACATATAGTATTTTTATTTTTAATTTTTGAGGAAACTCCATACAGTTTTTCATAATTACTGTACTAATTTACACCCACCAATTGTGTGCAAGAGTTTCCTTTTCTCCACATCCTCACCCATACTTGTTATCTTTTATCTTTGATAATAGTCATTCTTACAGGTGAGAGAGGATATCTCATTGCTGTTTTAATTGGCATTTTTCTAATGATTAGTGATTTTGAGCATTTTTAAATATATCTGTTGACTATTTGTATTTCTTCTTTTGAGAAATGAGTATTCAGATTTTTTGGCAATTTTTAATCTGATTATATGTTTTCTTAT
>NW_012147841.1:2338645-2340170 GCF_000956105.1 Propithecus coquereli
AACTTAAACATTTGTACCTCCATAATATGCTGAAATAAAAAAAATAAAAAAGAGCAAATTTATGGTATATAATATATGTTTAAATATACTGACAGTAGAGGCAGTAGATTTTTTGCAACTGGGGAGATTTTGAAAGTTGAATTAATGATAAACACCTAATAAACTTACCAAATGGAAGCATTTGCTCAATAAAATAATATTAAACAAAAATGAAAACATACTTGTAGTATACTTATTGGTTACTATGTCACAAATATGAATAGTACTTACGTGATCAAAATATTGTAAATTTGTCTTATCTAGCCAAAATTATAACTCTGAAGAATGAAGTGGGAAGGGGAGACAGAACACATGTGTTCTGTGTTTGGCTCTGCATGTTTTGAGAGCTACAACCACACCTTCAATGGTAGCTAATCAATAGATAATGCCTAACACTGAAAAGTTAAAAAGTAGGAATTTTTCTTAGGTATATGACATAAATACCACAATAATTATCAAAAGACTTGAATGTGATGCCTATAAGAAATGAGAATTTGGCAAGATGCTGTTTTTATGAAATGCACCTTGAAGGTCTATCTAACTTTTTATGTTAAAATGTAAATATTCTTCATATATATATGATTTATATGAATATATAGTTACTTAAACCTAGTTTTTATTTTTATCAAACAGAATGAAAATTACAAGTAGGCAGCCAAAGCTGTGAACCCAGGTTCTCCTACATCTTAATCTATGAAACTTTAGGTAAGATTCTCAACCCCCTTTATATAAGTTTTTTCATCTGGAAAATTGACACAATATAATCTACCTAGTAGCGTTGCTGCTAATATTAAGTTACAAAACATGTAGTACTCTTAATACATTGTTCAGCACATAATAGGGATTCATATATAAAAGTTAAAAATACATAGAATTGAAAATTGAATTGTAAAATATTGTGAAAGCTTTTTTAATGGCTATTTTGCATCTTGTTAATGCCTTTCCACTCTAATGTATGACAGATTCATGTACTCTAGCAGATTAAAGTTTAAGGCATAAGATGGATAGGGTATATAGTTCAACAGCTTTGTAGAGGTTTAAGAAATTAGAATTAATATTCAATTATTAGCCATTAAGAATTTGATACTTTATTGATATATTTATTCTCTTTACACAATAAAATATTGAATATACTTGATTTGATTTCCAGTAAAAATTATAAGATTGATATATTGCTTTCCTTCCTGCTCATTACTGGTTTTTTGACTGCAGCATTCTTCGACTCTGAGTTAGGAGTCCTGGAAAGAGTACATCAAATCATTTTATTGCCACTTTCCCTCCTGACTGATGCAGGTCCAAAGCTATTTCACTTTCGAACTGGTCTTGCTGAACATCAACAAATGTTTACTTTCACAGTGAGGTTTTCTGTTATGTTCCACAACTGAGAAACACTTAAATTTGGAGAAGAGATATTGTTGAGCTCCAATAAAGGCTATTGAATTCTGAATCCAGCCTCCCTGAGATACAAAATTTCAGTTAAATAGGA
>NW_012147841.1:2344329-2346073 GCF_000956105.1 Propithecus coquereli
GTGAACAAATTGTCTCCTATGACAAATAAGAAAGTAGATTCAGAAAACGACTTGCAGAACACCAGGCATCCACTCCCACCTCACATAGACACGCATATGCCTGCACATTTGCACTTTCCCCACATTGTTGTTGTTTTACTGATTACCTTTTTTTCCATCCTTTCCATCTTTTAAGTCTCTGATTGAAATTCATTTCCTCTAATCAAAATTCCTTACCTTCCAAACTAGATTATTTCCTCCTGGTACTTTTTTCTCCTACCGTGACATTTACCATAGGTCACAGCTTACTTTATTACCTGTCCACCCTCAACTGACTGTATATAATTTGTGACAGGGACCATGCCTATATTGTTCCTGATTATATCCTTAGAATCATATAAGTTTAAAAGGTCATATGGCATAATCTCAGCAAATATTACTTGAATGAATAAATGTAGGACTTAATTGGACTTTAACTCAAGACTCAAATAGAGACCCGTTATTACCCACTCAGAGCTGCAACTATTTAATATATCTTGTGAACACTTATCAACATATCCTTATGTATGCAGTTTCCTGAATGCCAATGTATTCTTCATAAGAGAATTATTGTTTTTTATCTTCCTAATAGAGTATTTCAGCAATATACTTTTTTTACTGAAATCAATTTCTTCTAATGTATTAGTATTTTATTTTGTTCTGTTCACCACAAGGAACATCAGAAGTGTATGTGTGCAAATGTGTGTGTTCCTGAAGCTACCTGATAAGATAAATTTCAACGATGAGAAAGAATCTTGGATTATGGTAATCACTATAAATCATTGGAGAGGCACACATCTTGCTAGCTATAGTCGGTCAGTTGCTAATTAGAGGCTCATTAGCTTTAAAAATATCAACCTGGAGTATTTTCTGTGTTATGTATGTTCTCAGAAGACTAATGAGTTGTATGAGAGATGTCTCCTAAAGCCCAATATATAAATATATTTTCCCACTACCTGGGCATTGCACAGAATATGTGAGGTAAGTAAAGGCAAACAACAAAATGCAATTAAGAAGAAAGGTCAACTTTAAGTCACTCTAATATTAATGGGGAGAGAGGAAGGAGGGAAAGGTGATGAAGTGGAAAGGAAGTATGATTCTCATTACCACCTCCAAGTACATAAAAATCTTGGTCTAATAATTCAACAGAAAATCTCCTTATAACCCACCGCACTGTATTCTCTCTCTGAGACAATACAACTAAGGAATTGACGTCTTCAAATATAATAAACATATTTTCTTATATGAACAACCATCCATCTGTAATTATAGAGTTATTCATTATCCCTACATTTGATTTGCAGAAAAATTAATATTTATCTTCCAAATGGTAACCTTCAAATAGCGTTAAATTCTGCAAACCATTCAGAAGTATCTGTATTAGAAAAAGAGCCACAATAAGTGCCAGATGTCATAAGTGAATGAATAGTTGTTCCTAATACCACCACTTAGTACTTATTTGATCTTAACCTTTGTAAGGACCAGTTTGCTTATAATACAAAGTAGGAATAATAATAATTTTACCTAATAGGCTTACTGTGAGGATTAACAATAAAAACTTTTTCATACAGTGTATGGTACAAAGTAGGCATCCAATATACACTAGCTATTATTTTTGGCTTGATTTAGGATTGAGAAGACTCAAATACACATATATTACCAATTATGCTATGATAAGGTAATTTCTAAACTGGGAAATTGAATTGTTTGAAGTTTTCCTGATTTT
>NW_012147841.1:2350233-2350860 GCF_000956105.1 Propithecus coquereli
TCCATGTTCTGCTCAGATATTATTTTAATAAATGAGAAATAGGAGAAATAAATAAGAAAATATCAGATACGTGCCAAGTATTTTGTTCTCAGAACAAACAACTGATTAACTTTCTGTCACTATAGATCAGTTTGCATTTTCTAGAACTTTATGTAAATGGAATCATATATTTTTGACTTTCACTCTGCAAAATTATTTTGAGAATTATCTTTATTGTAGCATGTGTCAATATTCAATTTCTTTTCATTGCTGAGTAGTGCTCCATTGTATGGATATATCCTATATGTTGTTTATCCATTCACTTCTTTCTGTTGCCTAGATATACGGGAGTAAAATGTCTGGATCGTATGATATATGTATGTTTAACTTATTAAGAAACTCCCAGACTGTTTCCTAAACTTCCTCCATACATTAATCAACTCCTGACATGAACAGTCTATTTAGTTTTAGTCATTTGACTTATGTAGTAGTTTCTCATTATAGTTTTGATGTATTATTTCCTTAATGACTAATAAGTGTCTTTTATGTTTATTTCCCATATGTGTATCTTCTCTGGTGAGGACTCTGCTCATATATTTTGGCCATTTATAATTGATTTATTTCCTTGTTTTGTTTGAAAGAATTATA
>NW_012147841.1:2350910-2352519 GCF_000956105.1 Propithecus coquereli
GACAATTCAATTAAACAACATGAAAGTAGTAGGAAGTAGGTTCACTGAATGTTCCATATCATTTGGATTACACTTGGGTCTCAAATCACCTAAATCCTTCATTTTATGAGATTTTTTTCTAGAATTAGGAGGGCTTTCTAATTTCAATTATGACTGTTTTTAGTAGAAATCCTCCCTACTCTTCAAAGAAAGTCTAACTATTGAGGAAAAAGAAATATTTTCTAAAGTACCTCTGAATTAGCCTTATTAATTAGACTATTTCAGTGCCAAATAACTAAAAAAGTACTATCAAAGAGTAATTGATGAGCACAGATCTTTGATACTAATGAAAGGAAATTGATAATTATAGTAGGCTGAATAATGGCCGCTCAAAGACATCCGCATGCTAATCTCTGGAACCTGTAAATATTAACCTATATAAAAATGTCTTTGGAGAAGTGATTAAATTAAGTATCTGGACATAGGGAGATTATCCTGGATTATCCATGTGGGCCCTAAATGCAATCATATGCACTCTATAAGAGAGAAGCAGAGAGAAATTTGACATACACAGACAAGAACGTACCGTGAAGATGAAGGTAAAGCTGAAGGTCAGCGTGTTGCAGCCACAAGTCGAGGAGTGCCAGCAGTACCAGAAGCTGGAAGAGACAGAAATGGTTTCTTCCCTAGAGATGTCAAACAGAGTATGGCCCTTTTTGACATCTGATTTTGGCCCAGTGATACATATTTCAGACTTCTGGCCTCCAGAATTGTAACAGAATAAATTTATGTTGTTTTAAACCACCCAGTTTGTGGTAATTTGTTACCGCCTCTGAAGGAAATTAATAGAATAATTTGACACAAATAAGAATATTTTTGAGTCCTCATTTTTTCCTTTTAGTTGTTTAATGAGGGCTTACTTTTTTCAGCTCACCTGTAAGACTAAAATTGTGGTCACATTTGATGTTGGAAAACTGATAGCAAGATGATTTTGCAGCCACTACACACTGAGAGTAGGAGTAAGAGGTTACTGATGATCTGTGCTGTGTCACACTGAATACAAGGCACTGAATGCAGAATAATAAACCACATTTTGCAGGCCCTTTCTGAAAAGATTATAGTTTATTGGAACACAGTAACAAATAAAACAATAAATACTATGTTATGCTTCACTGTGGAATTACAAATAAAAATGAAAATCAAGAAAAATAAAATAAAGTCTTTGTCTCTCTTAGGTCATTCTAGACTGGGTAGTCAGGTTCAACTGTCATGAATATATGATAATATTTGAGACCTAAGGAATGGTAGTAACTCAGTGATATTATGAGTAAAAATAAAAATGTAATTTAACTCTGGGTTTCAATAAAATAGTGGCTTATAAAATCAATTGAGTTGTGACCAGATATTGAAAAATACAATGAAATAGAAAAAATCAGATATATCACATATGGTAAGGATAAGGGTAAGTATTGTTTTGTAAGACTCTCATTTCCATTTTTACACACACACACACGCACACACATATGCTGGATCACAGTATGAAATTTATTTCTTACTGTGGACCATGGCCATGAAGTTTAAAAGACACTATTCCAGGTAGAGGAAATAGTAGGTATATATGTCCTAAAGA
>NW_012147841.1:2353931-2355417 GCF_000956105.1 Propithecus coquereli
GAGTCTTTTGGTTTTATATGTATCATCCTTTCAAGTTTTTACCTACATAATTTTACAAAGTTAATGGGCAGAGAAAAGTTTGAAACACTGTAACATGCATAAAAGGAATTAATCATCTAGGCACTAGAATTATCTCCTAGAATAATTCATTAATTTATTTAAGAAACATTTTTTAAATCACACCTGTGATTCAATTTGTTATCACAAGTACAATTTTACCCTGATCAAGGGTGAATAGCATCCAGCTCTGTGTTAAAATGAGCATATTTTGCTACTCATAGAGAGATGATCTAAGGATCATGCTAAATCTTGACGTTGTACATGGAATGGATATACTTTGCCTCAGTGAAAAAAAGTCGCAACATATGGTCAGGAACCAATTGGGCCCCTCATTGTCTAATTCAAGAACTCTAGGCTAATACAATTTAGTAGCGAAAAATCCATTCCTCTTGGCTTTAATGTATTATACATTTTTATTACACATTCATTAAAAAAAGACAAGGTGAACATAAAAAATAATGTCAATAAGTGCCACCTGCATATTTTTCTTTCATTTTATTCCTGGTCCCTATCTTATGGGACCAGGAATATTTTCTTATATAAACATAAAATATCTGGAAGAAGTGATTACTCTTATTTTTAGTTGTTATAGTTGAATGCTTGATTCAGGAACTTGTATTGTGTTCTGCTTTTAAATTTCATTAATAGTAATTTTTCTTGACAGCAAATCTCTGCTATTCTACACTTTTTTAAAACAGAAATCCTTAGAATGAAAATTACTCATGAGTCTCAGTTTTGTGAGCTGAGACTGGCACCTACTGGTAAAGTTAACTCATTTCACAGCTGTAATGAAATTTTTCCAACATAGGTAGTAGTATAATATATGGTTTTTGTGAGCTACTGTAATATTGCTTTCATTTTAGTTAATATCAAAATTAAAAATTATGAAATACTATCATAGTCATATTATCTAAGTTATATTTTAAAGATAAAAGGTGGCTAATGTCCACTGAGTTCAAACATTTAGTAAATCTACAAACTGCTATTTAGGTTGAAAACAAATTATAATCAATATATCTGTGTTGATTATTTAAAATAAGTGTGTCCCAAAGGACTGAGCTAAGAACTACAATACACAATACATAGAAGAGCTTCGATGAGCCTAAAAATTGATTTGAAATTAGGATTACATTGTCTCACAAGGTAGTTCTATCAATGATGTTTCTAAGCCTGGGCTAGACAGACAGCAATCAAAAATCCCATATCAGTGATTTATGCAGTACATAGGAGGTAAACAATGACATTTAAGATACTTGTTCTTTGTCCTCCAGATTTGTTCTTACAGAGCTGGAATGAGGCATCGAGGTCTATCTAGTTGCCCAAATCCGAAATTTAAAGGATCATTTTTGATTTCTGGCTTTCCCGTATTCTTTTCTTCATTACCTCAGCAAATCCTATTAGCTCTCCATCTAAAATACGTCCTATA
>NW_012147841.1:2355467-2357246 GCF_000956105.1 Propithecus coquereli
ATGGAGATGAACCAAGATCAATGATCAAATTAAGAGTCAGGAACAGCCCCAGCCTACACAAACAAATGCAAGTAAAAGTTCCCCTATGCTGCTCCAACTCCTTACTGCAACCATTCTGGATTTAATAGAAATCTGACAATTCTGGAACTTGATGAGGATAAAGATAATAGGAAAATTGAACTTGAAACGTCTTTTTACAAATATCCTCTTAGCTGAAAACCATGATCCAGAACATTACCTATGAACCAAAAGATTGGTTCATGGAAATGTAGGGAAAAAAAATGTCTAAGTTATATATGTAATATGTGTATACTTAGAACAAGAGTGCATATTAATTAGATTCAGTAGCATATTTATGAACTTAACCAACAGGCTAAATTAGATTGACAGATAATTAAACAAGAGATCAAGGAGTCATCATAAAAATGAATTTGCATTACAGATAAAAGTTATTTTTACATTCATGTGGACAAATTATCATTTAACCAAAGTAGCTAAAACTTGCACCTGATATGTAAAATTAAAATTCTTAACCACTCCCTCTGACTTCTTGCCCCATTAATTAGAATGCTTTCCACACTATCATAATTTAGTCATGAAACATGACATCAAAACCTAAGATTAACTGCTGACTGGTGATTTAGATGGTAAGGTCACATTTGAAATCAGAAAAGATAAAATGGGCAAGGAAAATTGTGAACTGCAAATGCAGTAAAATCAAACCTGTATAAGGTCTTCAGAAGACTAAGTAATGATTTCAAATGTTAATGTTTTATGCTCAAGAAATAAAATAATTTTACTTTTAGAGTAAATATTTTCCTAAAGTTACATGGTATAAATTTTGAGAATTTGACGATGTTTACCAGTCTACCAACTTTTTTTTTTTTTTTTTTTTTATTTCAGCTGATAACCAGAATCTACTTAGAACTCGGGAAAATCAACCAACTTTTTAACAGTACTACAAATGCTGACATTTTGCTACAGAATAAATTTTTGAGTAAATTGCATCAATGACACAATGATATAGCTAATGACATAATAATTTGTCAGTTAGGAAAGGACTAGGTTCAACCACATGTAACAAAACCCTCAAGCAATAGTGGCTTAAATAAAGCAGATGTTTATTTTTCTCTCCCATAAAATAAAAACTTCTTCAATATTTTTGCTTTATCACCTTCATTGTATGGGTTTCTTCTCAAAGGATACCATAAAGTCCAGGAGACTTGTTATAATTTACATAATTATATGTATATTACAGACAGCAATAATAAGAAGGAGAAAAGAAAAATCAACTATCTCACTGAAATTGGGCTCCCATACCTTTCTTGAAATGCCTCATAACACTTTTATTTGCATCTCACTATCTAGAATTTGGGCATGTGTCACTCCTAGCTACAGGAAATTTTGGAAATGTGATATCTTAGTTGCCCCCTTCCTGCTTAAATAAAAAATGAAAATTATATTCTGAATATATAGAGAATGAATATTGGGTGGAAAATTACAGTCTGCTGTAAATAATGTTTTAAGTCATATATGCTCCTGCTTTTTCTTATTTTATTACATCCTAACTTTGTTAAAATAAATTGTTAAGCCCTTAGATCAATGACATAGCTACTCCTGCAATGTGTCAGGAGCCTAGAGACATTCTGTAAGGACAGCAAGGACTGCTATATAGGTTTCACACAATGTAGACACCAAAATTATGATGCTACATTATAGGTAGCATATATTCTGTCAAGTTTCCTACGGAAAAAGGTACTTCGAATTGTTGATCCTCAT
>NW_012147841.1:2357296-2357890 GCF_000956105.1 Propithecus coquereli
CAAAAATAATTGTGTATATTTATGGGGTACTTTGGTCTATGGTATTTTGATCTATGTATACATGTGATATTTTGATCTATGTATACACTGTAGAAAGATTCTATTAAACTAATTAACATACCTTTTACCTCACCCACCAACTTACCATTTTTTTTGTGTGTGGTGAAAAGTTAAGTATATATTCTTTTAGCAATTTTCAAATAAACAATAGATTATTATTAACTGTAGTCACCATATAATGCAATAGATTACCAAAACTTACTCCTGCAATCTAACTAAAACTTTGTACAGGTTGATCAGTATCACTCCTTTTCTCATCCCTCCGTTGTCCCCCCACTTCAGTCTCCTAGTAACTACCTTTCTACTCTCTGTCTAAATTAAATTAAGGACAAAGAAGGAGGAATAAAAATAAATTATTTTCTTTTATTTTCATAAGCCCAATATTGATCTTACACAAAAATTTTCCAAGGGCCTGTCTATACCCAAATCCTGCTGTCTATATCTTCATAGTATATAACTGTACAATTTCCAACATTTCTTAGAAAGGAGGAAGCCATTTTTTAAAGATTCACTAAACCATGTCAAAAGACTTAA
>NW_012147841.1:2357940-2358896 GCF_000956105.1 Propithecus coquereli
TTGTTATATATACATAGGCATGGCAGAAAAATATGTAATTGTATTTAAATTAAGTTCATTTTATAATCTTGCCCCAATATGATCTAAATGTTTTCATTTGTCCTCCTTCTCTCTTATATTCTTTCAATTTTCTTTGTGATTTTCTGAAAAAACAAAGACTATAGAGTATTAAAATTGAGAAAAAGTAAAAACAAAAATGTATAAAAATAAAGTCTCTGTCCCTCTAAAGGTCACCATGCAATGTAT
This sequence comes from Propithecus coquereli, assembly GCF_000956105.1. Lineage (NCBI taxonomy): Eukaryota > Metazoa > Chordata > Mammalia > Primates > Indriidae > Propithecus > Propithecus coquereli. The sequence continues at coordinate 2,358,187 of NW_012147841.1, forward strand.
TATTTAGTTTCAGAATTTCACCTGACTTCAACTGTCTACTTTAGGTGGCAGTTAGCTGATTCCAGGACTGGTGGTTCCCCTGTAATTACACCGTTTAACCCAACCTGCAGATTCCTGTTTTTAAAATACACAATAGGTCAATGATTGAAAATTTTTTGTTGATAGTTTGATTGGTTTTGCTTTGCTTTTTATTTTCCATTTGAACTTGTTTTCTACTGTTTTCTAAGCAGAGCAGGCATAACCTCCTCTAGATACGTGAGAAATTGGTGTTGGGTAATGTTTTAACTAACACTCTCTTTCCATGTATTTCAGTTTTTTAGTGACTTTTACACATCAAGAAGCACTTTTTTTTTCCTCTTAATTCTACTCTACCTTATATGCAAAAATAAGGGGATGAGAAAATTGCTAAGAGAATTTGGCATGTGCAAATTAACTTACATTCCCTCTTCCAATTCTGTGCCACCTCTTCTCTGGGTCGTATATAATGGTGTAGATATTTTATTTGATGAGGATGAGTTCTTTCAACCTTGTGAACATGCTCCCTGGTCAATCAGGAGATCCACACAGGTCCTCAAATGTGCTGAAAAGAGACTGCCAGCCTCGTGATTTGCCAAGCCAGTGCATTACTATTCCCCTCATTATTAAGGAAAGCCAGCTTGGCAAGCTGTAGATGTACTTTTATGCATTTGGATAACAGTAGTGATTTTGTG
>NW_012147841.1:2359892-2360212 GCF_000956105.1 Propithecus coquereli
TGAGAACAAAATACTTGGCACGTATCTGATATTTTCTTATTTATTTCTCCTATTTCTCATTTATTAAAATAATATCTGAGCAGAACATGGACATATAAGAGATCATATTATAATATTGATATAAAAATGCACTGAATCTTTCCACAGGAAATCTATTTTTCAAGTACAAAAACTAATATAATTTAACTCATTCTATCTAGATGATACGGCAGTAAAAAATATCAACTCAGAACATTATTATAACAAAACTAGGATGGCAAAACATAAGCCATTCGTGTAGCAACAAAATATGTAAAATATTTAAGCCTTGATAAGAATCA
>NW_012147841.1:2360585-2361348 GCF_000956105.1 Propithecus coquereli
TACGATGTAGATGTCAGTCTTATCACATATATGCATTGCAAATATTTTCTCCTAGTCTATGACTTGTCTTTTTTTTCTTTTTTTATTTCAGCATATTATAGGAGTACAAATGTTTAGGTTACATATATTGCCTTTGCCCCACTTGAGTCAGCTTCAAGCATGTCCATTCCCCGGATGGTGCACACTGCATCTATTATGTGTGTATATACCCATTCCTTCCTTCCCCCTCCCATCTGCCTGACACCCGATGAATGTTGTTACTTATATGTGCACATAAGTGTTGATCAGTTAATACCAATTTGATGACGAGTATATATGGTGCTTGCTTTTCCATTCTTGGGATACTTCACTTAGTACAATGGGCTCCAGATCTATCCAGGATAATACAAGAGGTGCTAGAACACCATTGTTTTTTGTGGCTGAGTAGAACTCCATGGTATACATATACCACATTTTTTAATCCACTCATGTATTGATGGGCACTTAGGTTGTTTCTACATCTTTGCAATTGTAAATGTGCTGCTATAAACATTCTAGTGCAGATGTCTTTCTGACAGAATGTCTTTTTTTCCTTTGAGTAGATGGTCAGTAATGGGATTGCTGGATCAAATGGTAGCTCTACTTTTAGCTCTTTGAGGTATCTCCATATTACATTCCACAAAGGTTGTACTAGTTTGCAGTCCCACCAGCTGGGTATGAGTGTTCCTATCTCTCTTCATCCACACCAATGTTTATTGTTTTGGGACTGTTTGATAAAAGCCAT
>NW_012147841.1:2361398-2362729 GCF_000956105.1 Propithecus coquereli
ATTAGATAAAACAATAAGTTATATAAAAAGAAACTAAGATCAAAATATCTATCCTTTGTGTAGATCTATATTTCTTTCTCACATCTTTTTTTCTTCAGCATGAAAAAATTGCGTTGTAACATGTGCATGTAACTGATTAATTACTTCAGTTTTTGCATCTCTGAAAAAGCCTTTATTTGCTTTCATTTTAAAAGCCAGTTTCACTGGGTGTAGTTTTCTAGATTGATATTTTCTTATTCTTCTTTTTTTGTAGTGCATTAAAGATTTTGCTCAATTATTTTGTTACTTGATTATTGACAAGAAATATGCTGTTATCCTTATGCCTCATCTTTGTTCCTTTTTATATAACTTGTCTTTTTTTTTACTCTGACTAATCTTAGGACTTTTTTCTTTATTACTTGTTTGAGCAATTTAAATATAATGTATGTTGGTGGAATTTTCTTCATGTATCTTGCACTTTAGTTTTATTGAGCTTCTTGGGTGTATGGGAATAGAGAGATCATCACATTTGGAAATAGTTTAGCCATTATTTCTTCAAATATTATTGTCTCCCCTCTCTCTCTTCTAACTTAGGAACTCCACATTCACGTATATTCAGTCACTTCATGTTGTCCTTGGATTACTGATTCTCTATGATGATGCTTTCAAGAGACAAAGAAATACCCACATAGCAGAGAACGGAGAGCTGCTATATACAAGCTATACAGAGAAACCATTTTATCTTTCTTTTTTTTTGATAATGATGATGTGAAAATACTGTAGATAATTTGTAGATGCAATTAATAAAAACTATCTTTAACAACCAAAAGCACTGAAAAACCATAGTCCCAAAATAATTGAGTGATAATCTATATTTAAGGTCATAAGAGCATTGATAAGAAAATAAAGAAATAGTGAAAGCATCTTTCTAGCATAGCCTAGTATGGGCACAACAATAGAACTTGAATAAAAAATTAAACATGTAACTGGATAGCTTATTAGTGTGAACCAATTTACTCGTGAGAAGAAAAGTAGAAATGAATGTCAGAGTACCACTATGAAGAGATTTTAGGTTTTAGTATGATGTACATACTTTGCTTAAGTTTACTATGTCAAATATGTTTTATTAATCAAATATATTTTCTTAATGTGTACTATTGATTCAGTCATGTTGAGTCATTGTCTTAGTAAAGACCTAATTTAAACAATTTGAGCAAGACATACAGATTTCTAAGTTGAACAGCTTCAAGCAAGGTTTTGTTGCTATGCAGTCTAACATGATGAGGCACTGCTAAAATGTTGCTTTAAAATGATCATTTCCATAAAAACCCTAAACATGTAACTACTGTATG
>NW_012147841.1:2364866-2365185 GCF_000956105.1 Propithecus coquereli
AAACTATTTAGATTTGCAGGTGGCATTCAAATATCATGTTTGGGAGGAAAGAAAATGAATTAAGTTTTAAAAAACTTGTGCTTGAGGTACTTGTGAGAAATACAAGTGAAAATATCCACTTAACTTTAAAGGTTTGGAAACCAGTATTCATTCATGCAGTGTATCATTCATTGCTTATTGAGAATCTTTTTTGTGTATACCAGGCACTGTTATAGATGCTGAGGCTTCATTCGTGAAGAAAACAAGTCCTTGCTCTCATGAAGCTTAGAATGCAGAGTGGATATGAACAATAATCAAGGAGACAAATAAATATATAATG
>NW_012147841.1:2367730-2368194 GCF_000956105.1 Propithecus coquereli
TCAACCAGTCTGCTAAACTGTCATCTTAGTCCTAACAATTTATAACCCTGAATTAATTAAGTTTTCCTGGTAGGCAACCCTGTTAGCTACTACTACTAAGGATAATTTATCTCCTTTTCAAATCTTGTAGTCCTTGATTTTTTTTTATCTCATCTAAAGTTATTAGCATAAATCTTCAGAAAAATAGGTGAATAATATCTATCTATATCTCACTGTAGTAATATTGTACTTGGAGAGCATTCACAAAATTCATGTCCTTCCCAGTACCTTGGAATGTGACTTTATCTGGAAATCAGGTGTTACAGATATAATCAGTTAAGATGAGTCTATACTCCAGGGGGCCCTTAATCCAACAGGAGGCAAGAAAAGGAAGAGATGCAAACATAGAGACTCAGGGGAACACCATATGAAGACAGAGGCAGGGATTAATACAAACCAAGGGATGCCAAAGATTGCCAGTAAGC
>NW_012147841.1:2368244-2369650 GCF_000956105.1 Propithecus coquereli
ATATGGTGAGTATGCTAATAAAACATTATACATAAAAAAAAATTGTCTGGACTTGACCTGAGGGTGGTATAATAGTTTATAAACCTTCGGTGTAAGAAAACAAAATCATTAACGAAATTAACTGAACATAAGTGAAAATTTTCCTCTTTCTGATGTCTAGCTTTTCTTAGCTTTTTTGCAAAAAGCAAAGTGGAAGGAAGGATTGTAAAAACGTCTCATTATTATGACAAAGTATCAGAGTAAAGTAAAACCTGGAGGGATAAAACATTCAAGAAATCATTTTTACAAGCCCCATTTTGATATAATTTACCTGACCAATGCAATCGTACCCAAAAATCACTCCATCTTCCACTACTGTTTACTCATCTCTCTCCCCACAAAAGGTGCCATTTCAGTTAGTATTGATTAAAAACTCAAACTTCTTAATTCAAATAGAGGCAGTTACAAATCAACTTTATAACTTGCCATTAAGCCACAAAAATTACCAAGGAAGGACCTGAATGAACATAGATTGATTGCTCTTACAATTAAAAAGAAAAAGCCAGTTATCTACTGTTAACTGAAAAGAGAAAGATAAGTAATAATGGAGTGTGTGTGTCTGTGTGTGTGTGTGTGTGCATGTATTTATAAGTGTGAGAGAGAGGGAGTAGGAATGTGTGATATATAGATTCTTATCTATGAAAATGCATGGAAATAGTGAAAAATGTGGTAGCCATCCATTTTTTAACTTCCTGAAACCATTTCAACATTTTTTTGGTAATAGCTACCCTAATGTGGACGAATTATTCTTTCTCACTCTAGCCATGAGCTTCTCCCATCTTCCATACACAGGCCTGAATACTTGGCCCAAACTGAGCCAGTACAAGCATCTGTTCCTTCCAGCCCATGATTTTGACTGGGAGTTGGGGGAATTGGTACAGCCCCTTCAAAACCTTCCCTGGAGTTTTATGATTAGATATGGGAGACAGTCACTACATAGCCTGTTAGTATTATGATAGATGTTTATGGAAATATTTTCTGCTTATACATTTCTCTCTATATATGTATATAAAATGATGAGCTTTTTTCTATTTATTAAAATGAGATCATGATATACTTAAAATTGTCCAAATTTTATGGAAAAATGTACACTTTGCATTTGTAATTACATTAGGAGTATAATTGCATTATATTAATACATGAGTAACCTAATTTATTTTAATATGAATATTGTATTATTTATACACACACACAAATTGTCCTTCCAAAATAGTTTACCATATAGTGTCTCAAATATGGAATGATAGTTACAGCTAATATTCATTGAATATTTATGCTGTGCCAGGCAATTTTTATGTATTAACTTATTTAATTCCTACACAATCTCTGTCAGGCTGTTGTTATAATTATTATTGCTGTTTACTATT
>NW_012147841.1:2371360-2372324 GCF_000956105.1 Propithecus coquereli
GAAGAGATGCAAACATAGAGACTCAGGGGAACACCATATGAAGACAGAGGCAGGGATTAATACAAACCAAGGGATGCCAAAGATTGCCAGTAAGCACCAAAAGCTAGGAGAAAAGCCTGGAACAGCTTGTCTCTTGGCGCCTCCCATAGGAATCAACCCTGCCGAGACCTTGATTTTGGACTTGTAGCTTCTAGAACTGAGTCAAAATACTTTTCTGTTGTTTTAAATCACTTAATTTGTGATACTGTGTTGCAGCATCCTTAGGAAACTAATACAAAAGTTGATTACACCTTTTACTAACTGAAGATGACATCTTTAAGATTCTAAAGATATTCTTTATCAAATTTGAGAAATATCCTTCTATTTCTCTTTTACATAAAGTTACATACCAACTTTATGTAAAATGACCTCTCAGCATGTGTAATTGATATAGTTCTACTGTTGTTCCCCTTTTATTATGTTAATATTGCAACAGATTAAAAAAAAAACCTTAACAACTCTCACTTGTCATGAATTTACAAATCCTTACAATGTGCCTTGTAGCTCCTGGCAGTAAGAGGAAGGATCTATTTCACTCTTCTTTGAATTTCTGCTGTCCTTATGCCTTACCTTGTCCAATAGAGTGTGGCAAAAGCAATATTTTTCCGTTCCAAGCCTAGGCCTCAAGGAGTCTTGCACTTTTTTGTGCTTTCTCTTGAATCCTGACCATTACCATGTGAACAATTCTGGGCTAGGCTGATGGATGAGGGATTTTGCCTGAGCTGACAACCAGACAAGTACTTATCATATAAGTGAGGTTATCAAGAGCTGGATAACCACAGAGGCATGAGTGAATCTAGACAATCTTAGCCACATCCTGCCCAGACCAGAAGTACTACCCAGCTGACTCATAGACTCAAAAGAATGATTGATTAACAGTTGCTGTTTTTGGTCACTGGGAGTTGGAGTGATTTCTTAAGCAGCA
>NW_012147841.1:2372500-2372833 GCF_000956105.1 Propithecus coquereli
ACTGTCATTTCAGTTCTGTTAATTTGCTCTTGGGTTCAATGGCTGTTTGGAGTTTCACAAATAATAATAAACTGAAATAAAACCAATATATATCATTTAAATTAATTGAGGTAACCTTAGGCATTAAATATTCTTAAAGCACAGAGCAAAAGCTAAATTAGCCATGAGAAATGAATTGTTAACAGTCATTCGTAAAATCCCTCACAGGAAGATATGGTTTTAAATAAGACATGGCTTTAAATATATTAATTGAGAAGTATCCATTTCAGAAGAAAAGAGTATAATGACTAGAAATATACACCGATAAAGTGCTCTGCATAAGGCAAGGAAGCT
>NW_012147841.1:2372883-2373251 GCF_000956105.1 Propithecus coquereli
ATCCAGCAAATTTTAGTGATGTGTAACATTGCAGTCAAAATTGAACTGGAGCAATTAAAGCAGGAAACAAAAGGCAATTTGGCTGTTTCTCTAGTTGTTTGGTTTTTAGGTACCTTTAGCACTTTTAAGATGCTTAAGTTTCTACACTTTCTTCTCTTTTTCAAAACTTTTTAGCTTGTCAGTTCTCACAAAGCTCCTCTCCCACCAGTTGGCAAAAATCGGTGGATAAAATCAGGGGCCTTGATGGTGAAAGAGGAGAGGAGAATAAAGACTAAACTTTGGAAACTTCCCACAAAGGGAGTCATGAGGAATAGATCACAGCTTCCCATTAAAATTCTACCAACAATATAGTATCAACATCTATATAG
>NW_012147841.1:2384346-2384848 GCF_000956105.1 Propithecus coquereli
CACAATCTAGTTTCAAAAAGCCAGCTCTTAACTGCTATGGTTTTGTTCCTCTGTATCTGAGAATATGTTTCCCATGCTCATTAACATGAATATTATCAGCCTTTCAAATTTTATCAATTCAATGGTTTTAAAAAAATCTCAATTCAATTTCCTTAATTAGCAGTGAATTTGAGCATCTTTATAGCTGGTTATTTGTCATTTGCTTTTTTTCTATAAATTACTCATTCAAATGTCTTTTTTAGTGTTCTATTAGGCTGTATGCCTTTTAATATTGATTTAAAGGAAGCCAGTCTGTTACATGTGTTGCAATGATTTTCCTTTTTGTTGTCATTTACCTTTGATATTTATTTATAATGTTTTTCTCTGTCAGAATCTTACAAAAGTTTGGTATAGTCAAATCTGTCAATTATTCCCTTCATGAATTATTGGTGGTGGGACTGGCTGATGATGGTCCACAACTAGAAAATACAAACATATTTTCTCCCAGTAGTTTAGTTGTATT
>NW_012147841.1:2397483-2398747 GCF_000956105.1 Propithecus coquereli
AGGTGAAATTTATTGAGGGGGAGCAATATAGGATTAGAGAGCAAGAGCAAGATATAGGTTTACAGAGCAAGATACATATGCCACAGATGACAACCAGACCCCTTGTCATAGGAAAAGAGACCTTGGTTATGGTCTGGGTTTTGTTTTATAGTGTTTGCATAGGGACCTCCCCGTGGTTCAGATGTCATCATGGAATCACTTTGATGGACAGTTGGGAGTTATATAACCTGAGTCTTACTGCTCATGCAGCTCTCTCATGATCCTCTCTGAAAGCCCATTTGGGGGAGGTGAACTACAATGTAGATTTAAGCTAATGGCATGATAATTAGCTTTAGGTTGTCCTAAGTCACCTTCCACACTCTGTGGTACCTATGCCTCTTAGCCTGTGGGCTAGAGAATCCTCTGCATTCTTTTGCAGTTGGCTGGCTAAGTTCTGACTGGTAGATGGGTAGGGCATTCCCTCCTTCCCCAGGTATGGCAGTTCCTTGGGACAGGATTGAGGTGGGGCAGCACCAAGATGGGGGCCTGGGGCCCCCCTTATCCTTCTTCCCAGGTTGGGCAACTGCTTGAAGCAGCACCATGGCAAGGCATCCATTTTCATGTCTAGGAGACCCAGAATCCCTCACTATCTACCCAACATGTCAATTATAACCATAGGACTGTAGCCTAAATAAACTCTTAAATGTCAATTACAAGTTTATTTCCACAGATGCAAACCAAATGAAGTTGCTCAGGAAATTTCAACCCAAAATATGACTCCTTGATATAAAGAACATTTTGAATTAAAGATCCTTAGAGATCAATAGGTGTCAGAAGGAGCTTTCCCTCTATCTGCAGAAAACCAGACAGACCCATTAAAAAGAACAATTGACTCTTCCTTCCCCTCCCTGTTATCTCAATATATTACAGGAAAGAAGATCAAGAAAACCTGGTCCAAATAATTTTAAATATGATACCTGTTTCTCTTGGGTTAATTTAATTTCCAAAGAGAATCATTTACAAATCAGTGTTTCCCTCCATCCGGTGATTCTCCCAAGTATCTATTCATTCCTCCCTAGTAACCATTTATTGACCCTAAAAAGAATTTCTTGTATTTCTCATTTCCCCCATCCCTCTAAAATGAGGATACATAAATTTCTAGACCCCAATGAAATATTGGGTAATCACTCTGTGATTCTCCTCATGTGCATGGCAAATAAAACTCTTTCTTTTATCAGTCTGCCTTACTGTGACTTGATCTTTCAGCAAACCTTCCTGGCAAAGA
>NW_012147841.1:2398877-2400914 GCF_000956105.1 Propithecus coquereli
CCCCTAGATAAATAGATACATACATTGCAATGAATAATAAATGGTCTTAGAAAAAGTAAGATTAACTGGTAAACAGTGAGGGTTATGGCTGTTCAGGAAAGATATCTCTATAAGATCATACAATGATCATTTGAGGCAGGTTATTAACCTCCTCTTCCTTTAATCTACCCCCATTATATGTGAGTAAACTAAGACTAAGAAACAGTGAAATACTGAGCCATTGTCATGCAGATATCATATCATTAACTGCTAGAGCTTGGAATCAGAATCATATTTATCTGAATTTATAGGCCATATTCTTTTCACCATATGATGCACCTTTCCCAAATAATGTTTATTCTTCTGAAGGTTGATGTATTTTTTTAAATAATTTTTAATACAGCAGTCTCTTAAATGGCTTTATTTGATAGACTGTAGTGCAGCTCAAATTGTTCATATCTAGGTATTGCTGATTGAGAGGCCCATAGTGCATGATCAATAGTTTAGTCTTTTCTAGTCTAAATAAACAAAACTTTAAGCAGCTCACTGCCAACACCTTTTCAGGTTTTCCACAGTCCATTTTACTGGTCAAATATTGGCAAGCTCCCGCCAGACAGAGAAAGGGGTATTTGCTTAAGCTAACAAATGTCCCAAAGTTTTCCATTTAGAAACAAAGGAAAATAATGTAGCAACATAACTTCACAAAGGAGAGTGACTGTAGATAGTAGTGTAACCACTTTGAGAGATGTGGATAGAGAATCTCTATGATTTTAGAGTATTGCTTTTTCCTGGTGGGAAAATTAAATTCTGTTAAAGATCTCTAAGTACAGAGAACAAAAATGGGTCTTTAATTTCTTTGCATTTAAAGGTCTTTAATTCACTTGCATCTAAAAGTCTTTGGCAATCATGCAATCATCAAAACACTTCAGCAACTTCTTAACTTGGAAACTTAACACCTACTTACACTATTGTTAGCTTCCATAGTTCAAAGAATGCAAAGTCAATAGCAATTAGGAAAGAAAACCTTTGAAAAGGGAAAGATAGCAATAAAACACCTAATTGTTTCTCTTAAAACCTACTCCCTTGATACCTTCAAATGCTAATGAAATGTCATTTCCCCATGATAAATAGCACATAGACCTTTTTCTTCTTGGGTAGGAAAAAGGCATACTGTGACAATGTATATAATATCCTTCACTATTAAAACTTTCATTATTCTAATGTTACTGGCTTATAATTAATGTGTAACTGAATCTAGAAGCTTAACCCCTATCCCCTTTTTGTTGCTTAGCAACATTCAAGCTGAGTAAAACACAGCTAGAGTATTGACTATGGGTCACTATGGGGAAACCTGCCTGGGAATTATCGAGTTGGGATTGTTCTCTCTAGAGTCTTTTAAGCATTGTCTCTATGCAATTTAGTTGAGGCAATCTTGCCTTGCTAATGGGAAATCCTGTCTAAATAAATATGGGGCCATATAAAAACAGCCTTATTGTAAACTTTTTATTACAACAAACATGACAATTATTTTTAAGAACACATTGAATTTGGCTGCTCTAAAAAGTTCTTGCTTTTAAAAAAATAAATCAGTATTTTTAATAGTTTTCCTTTGTGGTACAAATTGTAAAGGAAAAATAAAAACCTCAGGATCGCCCCAAATTCATTAGAACAAAAGGGATAACTGAGTCACACAAGCACTGCCATCCCACCCCCTACCCCAGTGAAGTACAGATGTCCTCTTTTAAGAAATGAAGGGGCTTAGAAAATGACCAAATAGGTTTTTTTTTTTTTGGAGGACAGAGTAAGGGAGGGAGAAAGGAAGCCTGGCTCTCAAAGTGGTCTTGTTATGTAGATAAGCCTCATTATAACAGCCCTCAGGGAAATGTTTTTATTCAGACATTTAAGGGTGTCAGATCCTCAGTAAGTCTTTCCCAGATCAATCAGGCCTGGCTGCTTTTAACAGAGATTCTCTACAAATACAAATTTCTCAGCATTATTTCTTTTGCCTGCAGCCATCTTAAAATATGTCAAAGATACGTTTTTCGGGGTAAAATATTT
>NW_012147841.1:2404049-2405337 GCF_000956105.1 Propithecus coquereli
GATTCTCAGTCCTGTTCCAGAGGTCAATGTCTCTATTTTTGTGCCAGTACCAAGCTGTTTTAATCACTACAGCCTGGTAGTACAGCTTAAAGTCCTGTGTACTCTTAAATGTGAAGTTCTCAACCCCTTTAACAGAGAGCCCAAACCGCAACAGATACTTTGTGGGCTGTGCTTTTCCTTGGCACATTCCTCAAATTCTTGGCTTAAGAAACCTCAATGGAGTGTGAATCTTGTTTTCTGTCATTTGTATTTAAGTTAATAAAATACAATGATTGTGTCTTTTCCTTGAGGCTCAGCAGAACCAGAAGGTATAGGTCATAGGAGCATTACTGTGTCCACTAATGCAAGATGAAGTGGGGGATGGAGCCAGCTATCCAAAAAATTCAGACTCAAATCACTTCCAATAAAACACACAAAAAAGTAAAGACAAATGTAAGGGGTTTATTGTGTTAAAATTGTCCAGAGAATCATGTGAACTTGTGCACTACTTTCATGACAATTTTCTGCCTAAACAACTCAATTTCTACCTTTGACAACCTAAAGATCAGGTGGAGAATTTTGATCTGAAGAAAGACAAGTCAAATGCCTACAAGGTTACATGGGTCTGTCTTTCCTATTCTTTCCTTCTTTCTGCCTGTTTTCTAAAAATTATAGTCTTATGAGATAATCTTTAATTCCCTATACATTACAGAGACATAGGCATATAGAAATAATTTTATAGAGTTCTAAAAATAAATTAAAATGCAAAATTATTGTTACTGATGTGGACTTCATTTTAGTAGAGAGAAAAGGGATTGTGGTCATTCAGTCAGCAATTTTTCAACTTCATCAATGGTCAGCATGACATCAGATTATTACTATTGCTTCTACTTTTTATTTTTAAGAAAAACAAATGCTCGATGTAAAGTCTATCAATTTTTAACTGTTCATTTTATATAAACAAGCACATTTAAAAAAATAAAACTCTGTGATGTACCCCCCAAAATTCTACATACTTATTTGTGCCTATGTCATCCCTGAACTACCAATGTATAACTTCTAGTTTATATAGCCAAAATAAAAATACAAAAGTATACATGATATCCTCAAGGCAAGGAAGCTGTACTTGTAGATTTTGGTTATACATGGAACTATGAAAATAGGTGACAGAAGTAGGTGTTCAACTGAGTTGCCTTTCTTTAGAACTTATGTAAATATTTAGAGAGAAAAATAAATTATTGTCTTATTGTCACTATATTGTTCATTTATTCATTTTAAACATTGAAAGTTTAAATTAAATCACATTGAA
>NW_012147841.1:2405387-2406986 GCF_000956105.1 Propithecus coquereli
AAATTATTCTTAAGTGAAATTAATAGCATAAAGGTGAATCTCTGTAAAATCTAGGTCTTAAAAATGATTTTAAAGAGGAAGAAATAATAAAGATATTAGTGATATTTTTAATGCGAAAATTTTTAGTGATTTATATTTTAAACATGAAAGTGTGGGGGTAGGGGAAACTTCCCCTTTACCCCAAAGGTTCACTGAAAGATCAACTAACAACAAGGCAGATTAATAAGAGAAAGAGCTTCATTAATATCTACCATGCACATGAAGAGAATCACAGAGTAATTACCCAATATCCAATGGGGTCTAGAAATTTATATATCCTCATTTTAGAGTGGAGGGGAAGATGAGGGATAGGTAATTCTGTTTAGGGCAATAAATGGTTACTAGGGAGGATAAATAGATATTTGGAAGAATGACCTGATGGGGAGAAACAGATTGACTTGTAAATGATTCTCTTTGGGAATTAAATTAACCCAAGAGACAGATACTTCATTTAAAATTATTTGGGCCAGGTCTGGTTGCATTCTTGATCTTTCCTGTAATGTATTGAGACAGCAGGGAGGGGAAAGAAAGTCTATTCTTTTGGACGGATCTGTTTTTTGTGAAGAAAGAGGGAAAGCCCTTCCAATGCCTGTTGATCTCTGAGGGACTTTAATTCTAAATGCTCTTTATACCAAGGAGTCATATTTTGGGGTGAAATTTCCTGAGCTCCTTCAAAGGAAAATAACATCAAAACAAAATCCTGTAATGTTAAAAGCAAATGACAAATTGGAAAATAATTTACAATGTATACACTTAAAAATTAATATACAAAGATATGCTTAAATATTAACAGTAAAATAATGTACCATCTCATGGAAAAATGGGTATTGGATATGAATAGGTAATTTTAAGGGTAGAAATACAAATAACTATTGAAGGACATTCTGAGACTGCCCCTAAACTCAGGAAAAGAAGAAATCCACAGCTAATTAGTGATGTTTGCCGTGGGTTCTGGGGTAGGGACAGGAGTGTCAAAAGATTTTTGTCATTTCTAACTTATGTCATTCCCTCTGATAAGTCTTTATTTGTCTTTTCTCTGCTCCTCCAAATTCTTTTGGGCAGATTCAGCTCAAGTCATACCTCTTCTATAATTATCGCACTATCCCACTATCCCAGCCTATAATCATCATTGCCTGTTTACATAGAACTTACAACCTGAATCTCCTTTTACACTAACATACACTGGGTGGGTATGTTGACACTGCTACCATTTGAGACTCTACATGTATTGCCCAATGAACTTAGTGAAGGCAAAATTATTGACATAAATGAAGACAGTGGCTATGAGGGAAAGGATGAAATGTCCCAGAGAAAGTGACACTAACAAGAAAGAAAGAAGAAACAGAAAAAAAGAAAAGAAAAAGAAAGCAAAAACCCAACTTTATGTTAAAGAAACATTTAGAGCTATTTGACAACATTGAAAGCACAAAGAATAAAATGTTGGAAGCTGATCCAAACTTAGAAAGAAAACCCCCCTATTGCAAGTTATAAGACAAGAAGTAGCAGACAAGCACTGTTCAAACTATGTTTGATAAACGTTTTACCAAAAAAAAAAAAAAA
>NW_012147841.1:2420846-2421341 GCF_000956105.1 Propithecus coquereli
CTAACATCATACTCAATGGAAATGAAAAGACTTCTTTCCTCCTAAGATTGAAGAAAAGGCAAGACTTTTACCATGTCTACTTAGCATTTTGATAGTGTGGCCAGTGTAACAAGACAAAAGTAACTAAAGGCATCCTTATTCGAAGGCAAGAAGCTAAACTCCATATCTTTTTGCAGATTATATAATCCTATACTTAAATGTACTAAGAAATCCACAATAAATCTCCTAGGACTAATAAACAAGTTTGTGAAGGTCTCAGAAATCAAGATAAGCATAAAAAAATCAGTTTAATTTCCATATACTGCTAAGAAACATTCCAAATGTGAAATATAGAAAATAAATCCACTGAAAAGAGCATCTACAAAAATAAAACTATGAATAAATTTAACAAAATAAGTATAAGATTTGTACCCTGAAAAATTATACATTGCTTAGGTAAATTAGTAATACCTAATTAAATGGAGAGATTTTCCATGTGAGTGGACTTGGCAATTG
>NW_012147841.1:2426257-2427051 GCF_000956105.1 Propithecus coquereli
AATATTGGCATTTAAAATGAATGAACATTTTATCAATGATACTTAAAATGTAAAATTGTATTTGTATGCCTAATCATGGAATAGCTTGCTATAATGTTATGTATATTAACATTAAAAGACAAATATGATAAACAATTTAATAAAGACAAAAGTAATACATTTTTACTAAGGAAACATAGAAAGAAAGTAATATAAACACCATAATTAATCTATTTCAAAAGAAGTTAATGTTAACTATTAAAATATTTTCTTCTAGTCTTGTCTATGAAGAAGCTTTATTTTTCCACTTAGTTGTAATTAAACTATATATCTACATATTATTTGTTAACTTTTATCTAAGTATTTCATGAACAATAGTTATATTATTCCATATTCTTGAACAATATTTAATTTTTAAATAATATTTTGCCATGTTTCTATTAATGTTTGATTATACAATCTCTATTTTTAGAAATTGAGGTCTTTCAGCATTTCAATAATTACTAATTGGTTTAAAATTTATTTACTTATTTCAAAATTTGTATTTTTTCTTTGAGAAGTATGAAACTGTGTGGATATATTCAAGGCTCTTGACATACAACATTCTGGTTTGAAATTCAATATTAAAAGAGCAGTAACCTGGAGAGCCTAATAGCCTAATATCTAGTCCATTGATATGCCTGTCTACTCAATTCTAAAACTATACTGTTTTCATTACACCTTTTAAATGTAAGATTTAGTGTCTATTGCAACAGTTTTCACTTTCTCCAATGAACTAATTTTATAAAATATTTTGGCTATTACTAAATCTTTTT
>NW_012147841.1:2427101-2427607 GCF_000956105.1 Propithecus coquereli
GTAAAACCTCTAAAACAATAACAAATTCAAAGGGAAGTTAGAAATATACTATCTGATTCTGATTCTCAATGGGAAAGGCTGAGTCTTTATATGCAGTAGTGTTTGTCTTTGACTTACATAGTTTTTAAAATTGGGGCAGAGCAATGTGGCCAAGTAGAAACCTACAGTTATCATCCCTCCACATGAACACCAAATTCAACAACTATCCACAAAAACAAGCACCTTCAGAAGAACCAAAAAATCAGGGAGCAATCATACTACCTAGTTTTCACATTATATAAAGGAAAGAGGCACTGAAGAGGCCAGAAAAGGCAATCTTGTACGCCTAGACCACTTCTCCCCCATCCTTCAGCAGTGCTGTGCCAACACCCCAAATGGAGAAATAATCTGTGTGCCCAGGATAGACAGAGCGAAGTGATTGTGGGACTATGCATGAAACCCAGGGCTGCTCTGGCACAGGGACAGGGCAGAATTCTGCTGTTGCCCACAGAGGGAGCATTTAGACC
>NW_012147841.1:2427682-2429467 GCF_000956105.1 Propithecus coquereli
TATTGTTCACATATTTGGCTTGCATCCGTCTGTCATATTAAAGTCTCTTAATTGTGACAGCTTGTCAATACCCATCTTGGCTTTTCTAAAACCACAATTATATGATACTAGAAAAATAAAAAAAATACTAACATCAATGTATTAGGTAAAACCTCTAAAATAATAACAAATTCAAAGGGAAGTTAGAAATATACTATTTGATTCTGATTCTCAATGGGAAAGGCTGAGTCTTTATATGCAGTAGTGTTTGTCTTTGACTACTTACATAGTTTTTAAAATGGGGGCATAGAAATATGGCCAAGTAGAAACCTCCAGTTATCATCCCTCCACATGAACACCAAATTCAACAACTATCCACAAAAACAAGCACCTTCAGAAGAACCAAAAAGTCAGGGAGCAATGATACTACCTAGTTTTCACATTATATCAAGGAAAGAGTCACTGAAGAGGGCAGAAAAGGCAATCTTGTACTGCCTAGACCACTTCTCCCCCATCCTTCAGCAGTGCTGTGCCAACACTCCAAATGGAGAAATAATCTGTGTGCCCAGGATAGACAGAGTGAAGTGATTGTGGGACTATGCATGAAACCCAGGGCTGCTCTGGCACAGGGACAGGGCAGAATTCTGCTGTTGCCCACAGAGGGAGCATTTAGACCAACCCAGCCAGAGAGATCCTCTGCCCCAAAACTTGAGTTCTGGCTAACCCTACCACCAGCTGACTAAAAGCAGCCTGAGAAATGGACTAAAATCATAAGGCAGTTGGGCTACATACAAATGAAACAGCCCTTGGGAAATTTCTATGGATGTGCTGGCTTGAAGTCAGTGGTCTTGAGGTATATGTGACCCAGTGAGACACCAGAGTTGCTGGCCAGGCCAGTGTCTGTCTGTGTCACCCTTCCCCCAACTATAGGCAGTACAGCTCAGGTAGTCTTCTTCCACCTGGGAACAGGATAGGGAAAAGTTTAGAGGACTTCGTTTTGCAATTTGGGTACCAGCTCAGCCACAGTAAAATAAAGTACCAAGCAGACTCCTGAAGCCCCTGAGTCCAAGCTTTAGTTCCTTTACAGCATTTCAGGACCCACACTGGGTCAGAAGGAAACATGCTACCCTGCAGGGAAGGATTCAGTCCTGGCAGGATTCAGTACCTGCTGACTAAAGAGCCTTTGGGCTTTGAATAAATATCAGAGGTAGCCAGGCAAAAGTCACCATGGGATTTGGGTGAGACTGGGCTGGCTTCAAGTGGGACCTGACACTGGTAGCTATGAGGGAGTGCCCATGTCACACCTCTTTCAACTCCAACAGCCCAGCACAGAGAGTGAGGGAAGAGCATGAGAGACTTTGCCTGATAAACCAGGAAATTCTCCCATATCTTACCCAAGTTCACCAAGATGGTACCACTACCAATCTGAAAAATTCAGAGCATTACTGGGCTTGGGGAACACCCAGTGCAGGGACCAAAGACTTAGATCACAATACTCAATTCCCTTTGAATATCTGGAAAGCCTTCTCAAGAAGGAAATGTTTGATTAAGCCCATACTATTAAGATTAAAATAAATACCTAACTCTTCAATGCCCAGACACCAATAAAAATTCACAAACATTAAGAACATCCAGGAAAATATGACCTCACCAAATGAACTTAATAAGGTAACAGTGACGAATCATGGAACAGTGTAGATATGTGACCTTTCAGAAAAAGAATTCAAAATAGCTGTCCCGTAAAAGCGCAATGAACTTCAAAACAACATGGAGAAGGAATTCAGAAGCCTATCAAAAAAATTTAAT
>NW_012147841.1:2430494-2431222 GCF_000956105.1 Propithecus coquereli
CACGGTAACCTCAAATCAAAAACCTACAACAGATATACCAAAAATAAAAAGCAAGAAATAAAAACACAATACCAGAGAAAATGTCTTTTAAAAAAGAAGATAGGAAGTAAGGAAGAAAGAAAGAGAGGATCACAAAAAAACAGAAATCAAATAATAACATGGCAGTAGTAAGTCCCTACATCAATAGTAACATTGAATGTGAATGGACTAAACTCCTCAATCAAGAGAAATAGAGTAGCTAAATGGATGAAGAAACAAGAACTAAACATATGTTGCCTGCAAGAAACACACCTCACTTAAAAAGACACACATGGAGTGAAAATAAAGGTATGGAAAAAGATATTCCGTGCAAATGGAAACCAAAAAAGAGTAGATTAGCTATACTTCTATCAGATAAAATAGATTTCAAGACAAAAACTGTAAAAAGAGACAAAGAGGGTCATTATACAAGGATAAAGGAATCAATTCACCAAGAGGACATAACAATTTCAAACATATATGCATCCAACATTGGAGCACCCAGATATATAAAGCAAATATTATCAGAGCTGAAGAGAGAGAGAGACTCCAATACAATTATCACTGGAAAATTCAACACTCCCTTTCAGCACTGGACAGATCATCGAGACGAAAAATCAACAAAGAAACATTGGACTTAACCTGCACTATAGACCAAATGGACCTAATAGATATTTATGGAACGTTTCATCCAATAGCAGCAGAATAAA
>NW_012147841.1:2431989-2433321 GCF_000956105.1 Propithecus coquereli
GCTAGGATTACAGGCGTGAGCCACCGCGCCCGGCCTACCCTTTTTTTATCCCCTTAATCACTTCCTGAAATTATATTATTTATTTAGTTGTTTCCTTTTTATTGCCTGTCAACCTCCACTATAAAGTAGGCAACAGGAAGGAAAGGTATGTATCAACATTTTGTAATACTTGTAACAAACTCACAAAGCTCTTGGTACAAAGAAAATTCTATTTGGTCATGATATAATCAAATTTCATCACATCATTAGCCTATATTGGTTAATATATTACTTAGAATATTTGCATCTATAGTCATATGGAAAATTAGTCTATATTTTTTAGTTATCTTAAACATGTTTTGGTACTCAGCCTACACTAGTTTCACACTCTGAATTGTGGAAATTTTCTTTTGTTTATAGTTCTGGAACATTTTGAAGAGTGTTTTCTCCCATTCCGTAGGTTCCCTGTTTGCTCTTGTGATAGTTTCCATGGCTGTGCAGAAGCTTTTTAGTTTGATCAGGTCCCAGGAAAACTGAAATCCTTTCCTCTAAGATCTGGAACAAAACAAGGATGTTCACTTTGACCACTGTTATTCAACATGGTACTGAAAATTCTAGCAAGAGCAATCAGACTAGAGAAAGAAATAAAGAGCATCAAACTTGGAAAGGAAGAAGTGAAATTATCTTTGTTTGCAGATGATATTATCTTATAACTAGAGAAACCTAAAGACTACACACACACACACACACACACAGAATCGAAAAACAAATTCAGTGAAGTTGCAAGATACAAAATCAATATCTAAAAAAAAAAAAAAAATGAGTAGCTTTCCTGTATGCCGACAGCAAAAAATCTGAAAAGGAAACCATGAAAGTAGTTCCATTTATAATAGCTACAAATAAAATACCTAGGAACAAACTTAACCAGTGAAGTAAAAGTTAGAATGAAAACTATAAAACTGTAAAACATTGATGAAAGAAATTAATGAAGACACAAAAAATGGAAAGATATTCCATGATCATGGATTGGAAGAATCCATATTGTTAAAATATCCATACTACTCAAAGCAATCTACAGATTCTACGTGATTGCCATCAAAATATGAATGACATTATTCACAAAATAGGAAAAATAATTCTAAAATTTATATGGAACCACAAAAGACCCAGAATAGCCTCAGCCATACTGAGCAAAAAGAATAAAACTGGAGCAATCACATTACATGACTTCAAATTATATTGTACTCTGTAATACTACAGAGCTTTAGTAACCATAAAAGCATGGTATTGGCATACAAACAGATACATAGACCAATAGAATAGAGTAAATAACTCAGAAATAAATTCACATAT
>NW_012147841.1:2433371-2433554 GCF_000956105.1 Propithecus coquereli
GTACCCCCATAATATGCTGAAATAAAAAAGAAAAATAGGAACACTCATGCACTGTTGTGGGACTGCAAACTAGTGCAACCTCTGTGGAAAGCAATATGGAGATACCTTAAAGAGATACAAGTAAAAGTACCATTCGATCCAGCAATCTCATTACTGGGCATCTACCCAAAAGACCAAATGATA
>NW_012147841.1:2435924-2437626 GCF_000956105.1 Propithecus coquereli
TTTTTTTTCCTGCATTTGACTTTATTATCATTCACTAATTTCTTGTCTGAAAACTTATATTTAAATTTCAATCCAGTGATTTCCCTCTGGTTTATTCTTTTGTTGCAAGCCTCACAGGCAATTAACTTTCTTTCCATGACTCGCCTGGGCTTGGCCTCCCATATCAGCATTGGGAAACAGCAGGAGAGCAATTTTCTTGTGAATATTTTTTCAACGCAGATTTCTCATTTCTGATGATTGCAGTCAAGAAAGAATTGCCACTCATTTCTGAGATATTGCTCTCTTCACCTTTTCCATCTCAGGCTGACTAGCTGGGATTGTCATTCTGTTTTACTCCCGGGTAAATTCCTTATTAAAAGAAATTTTATGTAGCTCTGACATTACCAATAGTTTTTAAACTTTCCAGTGGTTTCCAGGCTAGTTGTTAATCAATGCATAATGAATCAGGGTGGTCACACTTCAGAAATGGGTGACATCCAGTATCCAAGATCAAGGAGGCAAAAGAAGTGAACTATGGAGAAGTATTTCAAGTAATAGTGAGCTGAGGCTAGAATTCTACTGAATCCAAGTTATTCAACAAAGCTGAAAGTCTCTTGAATTCGGCATATGTAATTTAAAATCTGAGAGACTTATTTCACAGAACATAGGTGAGACTGCCCTAGAAAAGCCAGTAGGTATTGCTTCATTGAGTCTACAAGATGTAAAGACAATACAAGAGTGGTACTTACTCTGAAAATATTTCACTCTAACTGATATGTATGTATATGTGTCTACATCAATAGAATTAGTTTGACAGTACTGGAATTCCTTAATCAGGACACAATAGTCCAAACAGTAGCATTTCAGATATCACTAGGGAAATATACACCAGAGAGTCTGTTCATTAGAAAAAGGGTTTTAGAGGAAATAATTTTATTGGTAAAATCCTGATGCTCAAGAAAAGTGTTTGGTTACAAATATTTGTACAGGTCTCATTTTTCTAAGATTAGGTGTAAGAATTCGGAAAGCAGGCCATACACTTCTTGAGTTCTATCATTTGTTGGTCCTTGTAGTGCATTATTTTAATACAGTGGTCCCCAGCCTTTTTGGCACTAGGGACCACTTTCATGGAAGACAATTTTTCCGTGGATGGAGGATGGTGGTGAGAGACGGTGAGCATCTGTAAATACAGATGAAGCTTCATTCACCGGCCGGCTGCTCCCTTGCTGTGCTGCCCAGTTCCTAACAGGCCATGGACTGGTACCAGTACAAAGGCCAGGGGGTTGGGGACTGCAGTTTTAATGAACCCAGATTTTCCCCTTTCCCAGTATCTGTATCCTTTGCCATTTGACTTTGGGGTTTCTGACTAAAGAGGAGGCATATGTTACTCTGTCCCTTCATTACTGATTTGGCTATATGACTTGCTTTAGCCAATGGAATATTTGTGTAAGTGACATAACCCAAAGCTTACAAAGCACTTATGCAATTCAGTGTTCCCTCTTCTGCCTCTACTATTTCCATAAGATGAACTTCCCCCAGGATGACTGCTTCTCCAATTGCCTCAGCCCCAGACCAAATCACACCTCAGCTAGGAGCCAAGCCCAGATGGAGCTACGGCTTGAAGCAGAGCCATGCAGCCAAGCCTAATGTAGATCAGCCAGACCCCTCACCCTAACCTGCCAGCATTTAGAAACACAAACTAAATATTCATATATATATATAT
>NW_012147841.1:2437676-2438426 GCF_000956105.1 Propithecus coquereli
AAAAATAAATAAATCATAATTCCCAGCCATGTGCACATTTCAATAAATTCAGCTTAATCAAATCTTAAAAAAAAGAGTATTGAGATTTCCTGGCTTTTAAAAGTTACTTAATATTTAGCTACAAAACATTTTATTTTCATTTTATCTCATCATCGATAAGAAATGTATTCACGTTTCAACTTCTTGGTCCAATTTTGGAAAATTTGCATTTTATTTTGAATTTATTTTCTCTAGATGTTTAAATTTTTCATTGTTTCCTAAACTTTATAATTTATTTCAATGACTTCTATACATGGTTGTATGTCCAAATGCATTACTACTAAATTTTTACATGTTTATTTTCTTGTATTTTTTTTAAAAATCAGATAACTGTATCTATTTTGTTCTTGCTTTATTTTTTTTCCTGGGAATCAACTTTAGAATTATCTATTATTTTCAATCAAATCTAAAACATTTTGGGGGCAGGACAAAAAATAAAAATAAAACATTTTTATGTTAATTTTCTCATTCTATTACTTTTATACACTTTGTTTTTATTTCTCTAAATCTTTAAAATAAATACCTAGTTCCTTATTCTTGATGTTTTCCTTAATAATAGAGTTGTTTAAATTATACATTTGCTTGGGAATAATGTAGCCATGAGTACTGTTTTAGTGTAAAGTGCTACTTTTTAATTGATTTTTAGATAGCTTGAAATGTTAGTTCAAATTTTACTATTGTTCTAGGGGATATTTATAAAAACATTTTTCA
>NW_012147841.1:2438476-2439292 GCF_000956105.1 Propithecus coquereli
TTTTCCTACATGACACAGTCTTTCTTATTAATTATAGCAAATATGTATTATCAAATGTCTTTTCTGAATATCTTGATATAGTTTTACATTTAATTTTCTGATAAATGATTCAGGCTGACATGTATTCTGATTATTCCTAAATGTGTCTTGAATTCCAGACTCATATATCCACTTCACATCTGTACTTGTACATCCAATGGAAAACTGAAACTTAATATTTTAAAATGAATATTTTTCTCTCCCACACTAAACCTTATTCTTATCTCAGTAAATTTCAATGCAAGTTGAAGGCACACATCCCCCTACATATATACAGCAATAAATCATTCTTGTTTCTTTTTTTCTCATATCCTAAAACCAATATACTATTCACATTTTGTATCAATTCTATGAAACTGTATGTCAAATTGAAGTACTCCTTACTACTGACACCACTTGTTAGTCCAAACCATCTTCATTTCTTACATGAACTACTAAAAAGGGTCTCTCAACTGCAATTATGCCACCTTTTATTCAGCTTCTCTCCAAGCACCTGGAATAATATTATTAAAATGTCAGTTAGATTACATCTTTATCCTTCTTAACACATGCTAATGTCTTTCCGTAACATTTAGAATAGAATCTACCATGACTTAAAAAGCCTGGCTTTTGGCCTGACTGCTGTCTGCCTTTTCTGCCTCATGGTCTGACACTCCTCCTCTCATGGACTAGAAATCACTATGTGTGATTTCTTGATACTCTGTCTCAGGACCTTTAGACATCCTCAGAAATTGCTCTTCCCCAGATCTTTGCATGGGTTGCATTTCACATCATTTA
>NW_012147841.1:2454087-2477618 GCF_000956105.1 Propithecus coquereli
TTTTTTTTTTTTCATATTCCAGACTCTCCATCTGTATTCCCTCAAGGTCATTTTCTAAACTTGTGTCTGGCACCTGTGTAAGCAAGCAGCAGGTTAATTCTAAATTTTTAAGACAGAACAAGCCAAAAGCATCCTGGAAGCAGAATGGCTTCCCTTTAGCTAGCCTAGCATCATAGGCTGAATGGCCCTTGGGGTGCGCTTACAGAAAAAGGAGACATTTTGTTAAAGAAAAGTATGAGAAACTACTTCTTTGTCGGGCTGATGATAGCTGAATTGAACATGGCCAGAATTCTGAGTAACTGGTTTCTCTAGAAACCATATGCCACCACTTCAATATTCTAAGAACTCTCTAAAAATAAACCAGTATTTTCTAAGGGAAATTTAAGAGATCAGAGGTCCTTTTGAGATATTCTGTATAATAAAAGGATTTGGTGTTCAAATAAATGTGGAAAATGCTTTGTAGTGATCATTCATTATTTCATCTGCCCAATAACATTTGCTCTTTTCAAAAGCACTTTGTTTTTTCTTTTTTGAGCTCCTCACTTCTAAGCTTTAACCATATGGATCTAGGAATTGACCAATCATAGTATTCCACTCCCAGGGCATGTTCCAAATCAAGCCCATTATGTGCTTCCTTGCTTTTATTCTCTGGGGAAAAAAAGTGAAGGGTAGCATCTCTTTTTGTCAGCAAAGTTCTGAGGTAATAGTTTGGAAATGTTAGTGGAATGTCCCATGGCTTTGAGAAAAAGTCAGTCTATAAAGGTAAAGAATGAAACTGACAGAGAGAAGCACAAATAAGAATGGAAAAAGTCCTTATGATATCCATCTCCTTGTTTCCATTTCTGATTTGAACCACTGCTCACCTCTGCCATGCACTTCTGTAGTTTGGTGTCCACAAATTGTCGTTTTTGTTTTTTTTTTTTCCCCATTAAATTCATTTGAGCTGGATTCCCTCACTTACAACCAAAATAAACCTTAGTAATTCAACCTATAGAATTTTCTCATCTGTTAAAGATGAGCACTGCATGTTAGTACATACAAAGTTCTGAAATTACTGTTTAGGCAGTTTAATTTAACTTAACCCAACATTTTCCCCAAATTATAGAAAAAGAAAACTACATTATTTCTTAGAGTAGTGACTCCAAATTCATGTTCACTCTTTTCTCTTCAGGTGAGCTAAGTTGCACCATGGATGACGTGTGGGAGTTCTTTTGTCCTACTCTCAGAAGGGATGAAAAAGTAACATCATCTTGAGTATCAATTCTGATGGATTGGGAGTGGCAATCTGGAATGCTGTACTGAGAGGGACTGTGATGCTGCACAAAGCTTAGTGAGAAGAATGTCATTTATTGGTGCTGTCTGACAGGGGTTATCATGCAGTGATGGTGCAAGTAACATAAATTTGTCCTCCTTAAAGGTGACAGGTGGGGGCTGGGAGAGATGTTGATCAAAGGTCACAAAATATCAGTCAGAAACTTACTGCACATCATGGTGACTATAGTTAATAACAATGTATTATATACTTGAACATTTCTCAGAGATAGAATTTGTCTTTTTTAAATTTTTTATTTTATTGATACATAACAACTACACATATTTATGGAATATATGTGAGATTTTGATACCTGCATATAATGTGAAATGATCAAATTAGGATATTTAGAATATACATTACTTTGAGGATTTATCATTTCTTTGAGCTGGGAACATTTCAAATCCCTTCTAGCTACTTTGAAATGTATAATACATCATCATTCCTAAGAGATTAGGTTTTAAGTGCTCTTACCAACAACAGCAATAACAAAAAAGCACATGAGGTAATGCATATGTTAAATAGCTTGATTTGGCCATTCCACAATGTGTACATATATCAAGTGCAATGCTCTTTTTTTCATTTTGAGAACCATCGTAGGTTCTGCTGCACCTTCTAATGTTGGAGAGCCCTTTCATGTTGGGACAGGCTCAGGTTCCTTGTATTATACCAAAATAATTCATGAGCGACAGAAGAAAGCTGAGGAAAAGAGCTTCCAAAAGACACACAATAAAAAACAATAGCATTTGACAATCTTTTTTCCCTCTTCCTAGAAATGTATATTGTGCTGTCTCCCTCTTCCTAGAAATGTATATTGTGCTGTCTCTTCCCTATCTAAGCTTTTTTCTTATGAGGACGTTCAGTGAGGTATACTCTGATCCCCTGCAAAGGCCTTCCATCATCCAAACCAGAGGACCAGATTGCCCAGACAATCTACATGGGACAGATGCTGTGACACAGAGAGGCTATTAGAACAGCAGAAAATGGGTCTGGAGGGGTGAATGAAAAATATCCAGCACAGATGCTATGGACCACTAGTGGAACTAAATGTGAAACAATAGGAAAAAAAAAATCAATAACGACTTTATTTCCAAGCCAACAAAGTGGAATCATATAATGCTGGAGGTATAAAACTAAAACAAAACTCCCCTTCTTTATATATTCAAAGAATTTATCTGACCAGATTTTTAGAAATACTGCAGTAAGAGAACTCCCAAAGCATCAGAGTCATTAGAAGATGGGGCTGAAAACAGAACACTGGAAACAAAATGAATTAAAGCTGAAGAGAAATGCAGGGTAGCAAGAACTGAGTATAGTTTAGGTGACAGTTTACATAATTCTAAAAGATATAGCAAGAGGCCAAGAAAGTTTCATTTTGTTTTGCTTTGCTTTGTTTTATTCCATTTTTGTTTATATCACATATAGGTAGTGCTTTTCAGCTAATGAGCACTGTTACAAGTGATTTACAAATGTTAACTTATTTAACCCTTTGACATAAGTGCTATGTTTCCTTTTAGGACAGCAACAGTGAATTTCCTGACCTTAAAAAGCAAGACAGACAAGTGAGCACTCTTAGCTGACAGGCTACCTGAGCAACAAAATGGTATTCTCGCTAATAAAAATGACAGATCACCTCAGGTAGAAAGGCACAAATCTTTTCTTACAAACATAGCAACAAAGGCAGTGAAATATTAAGTACCCCTTAACAATATTCACTTGGACAACAAAAGATTCAAACAAAATATATTATCATTAAATTATTGCCATTCCATCTTCCCTTATTATTGTCACACATTGCCTCTATTTTTCCAAAATGAAACTAAAGTTAGCAATAGAGATGAGATTAGCCATATTTCACTAAATACTATAGAAACCTAATTATTGGCTGACTCCCAAAATCCATTGTCTTTGTTTTATGTTGCTATACTAGAATACCATGGACCTGGGTAATTTATAAAGAACAAGAGATATATTTCTAACAGTTCTCTAGTCCAAGGTTGAGGGGCCCATATCTGCTGAGAGGGTCTTCTCATTGTTGTCATCCCATGGTTAAAGGCAGAGAGCAAGAGTATGCAGGAAAGAAGGGGCCAAACTAGCTTTTATAACAAGCCCATTCTCATAATGAACCTACTTCCAGGATAACAACATTAATCCAGTCATGAGGGCAGAGCCCTCATGGCTTAAACACCTCTTAATGGTAATGGTACACCTCTTAGTAATATCACAATAGAAATTAAATTTCAATATGAGTTTTGGGGGTGCATTCGAATCTTACCAACCATAAAACTGTTCCCACCCTCCAGTTCTGCTGCCAGTGGCTGTCTGTTTCAAAGGCAACCTCTGGGCCTAGTTCCTTAATTTCATATCACATGAACTGTCCTTACTCTCTACTTACACTCTGTCAAATTTCTATTTTCAAGAGCTAGAAAAAATCCTAGGTGCTCCATGAAGATTGTGTTTGTTCTCATCTCCTTTAGTCAGGAATAGTCATTTCATCTATTGAAATGTTTCTGAAAGTGTGGTACCCATTCAGATACACACTGGTGCGCCACGTAACGACATTTCGGTCAGTGATGGACTGCATGTACAATTGTGGTCCCGTAAGATTATAATGGAGCTGAAAAATCCCTCTCACCTCATGACATCACAGCTGTTATAATGTCCTAGCACAATGCATTACTCATGTTTGTGGTGGTGCTGGTGTAAACAAACCTGCCCTGCCAGTCATATAAAAGCATAGCACATGCAGTTATATACCATGCATAATAATTGACAGTGACAGTAAATGATGATGTTACCGGTTTATGAAAATAGCCTTAGGTAGGTCCTTCAGGGAGTATTCCAGAAGGTGGCATTGTTACTATGGGAGATAATACTTCCCTGCATGTTACCTCCATGAAGACCTTCCAATGTGACACAATATGGAGGTGGAAGACAGTGACATTGATGAGCCCTCTGTAGACATAGGCTAATGTGTATGCTTGTATTTTATTTAAAAAAAAAAAGTTTAAATAGTAAAAAATAATAAATGTTAAACATGGATATAATAGGGATAGAAAGAAAGAAAATATTTTTGTACAGCTGTCAGTGTGTTTCACTTTTAAGCTAAGTGTTATAATACGAAAGAGTCAAAAAGATTAAAAAAAGACTCAGGCAGTGCAAAGGCAGTATATGTAACCTAAACGTTTGTACCCCCATAATATTCAGAAATAAAAAAATGAAAAAAATAAAAATATTAAGTTTCTAAAGTGAAAAATTATAGGAAGCTAAGTTGAACTTATTATTGTAAAAGAAGATTTTTTTTTCTATAAATTCAGTGTAGCCTGAGTGCACAGTGATTATGAAGTCTACAGTAGTGTACAGTAATGCCCTTGGCCTTCACATTCCCTCACCACTCACCGACTCACCCAGGGCAACTTCCAGTCCTGCAAGCTCCATTCATGTTAAGTGCCCTATACGGGTACAAGTATACCATTATATTTTATCTTTTATACCATTTTTTATTGTCTCTTTTCTGTGTTTAGATATGTTTAGATGTATGAATATTTCCTATTGTATTACAATTGCCTACAGCATTCAGTGCAGTAACATGCTGTACAGATGTATAGCCTAGGAGCAATAGGCTATACCATATAGTCTAGGTGTGTAGTAGCCTATACCATCTAGGTTTGTGTAAATATACTCTTTGATGTCAGCATAATGACAAAATAGCCTAAGGACATATTTTTCAGATGCCATCTCCCTCAACCTCCATCTTTAAGGGATGCTTGCCTATAGTTACATTGTTCCAATCAATAATTTTCATTCCTCCTTTCTCTTTATTTAATAGACAGACATGCATAGAGATAGATATAGCTATTGATATAAATATATAGATATACTTTATTTTGCTTATATTTGGAAATCATACTTGCTTACCAGCATTAAAATTGTAGCATGGGGCTTAAAATTTACTAACTAGATATTTATACAGTTGGACTCTGAGCAAACTCAAGATAGTGGTAAAATGCAAAAATAAAAGATTTAAGAAGAGTCCAAGATATCCCTTGAGCTAAACAGAGATCCTGCCTCAATGACAGGAAAATCTCCAAGGAATATGCTCCGGTCTTTACCCCATGTTTCCCCTCATATCATTTAAAGAACAGCCCAGCTGGGTTGTCTGCTTCCTTTTGAAATTATATGTGCTTCAGGCAGAGCCAGGCTCAAAGGGACCAATTACAGTGAAAAGGGGGGTGGTTATTTCCTTTTAAGATCCCTTTCTTAGGCCTTTCCTTAGGTCTTTCTCAGGACTAAAACCTAGTTGGGTAGACAGCTTTTTCCTCTATAATTCCCTATAGGACCTCACCCAGTGCTCCCTGTACCACACCTAGAACTTTAGTAAATTGTGTTAATGAAGGTGATGATAAAATGGTCATCTCTCTGTTTCTACTACATAGTGTTTAGTTCATTTACTGGAAGTTTAGCTTTATAAAAACAGCATATTCCAAGCAGAGAGGATTTAAATCTGAATTTTTGGAAAGGTTAATATCTGTCTAGATATGCAAAAAATTTCACATGAAGATCAATTAACCTATTTTTTTTTCTTTCAAACTAGGTTTTCCTGTCTATGGGGAGATTGACTATCTTTAAAGCCAGTCAGAAAGGTTTTTATTAAATAGCTCTACAGTCTAGCAACTTTCATTCTTTGAAAACCCTAGCCAGACATAATACTACAGAGAAGACCTGAGGCAATTAAATCAAAGAAACCCAGGGCATACGCCCATTATCCATGTTTCAACAGTTCTCTTTGTGACAGATACAACTCAGGTGAAAATCTCCTTTGCAATTTCTCTTCTTAAATTTGACATGGTTCTGTGAAGTCTGTCACAGAGCAATTAAAAAGAGAATCCAATCACACGATTCAACTGTATCTTAATGTTCCAGTTTGTTCAGTTAAGACAGCTGAGATTTTTTAATAAAAAAGGAAAAAGGCTTATAAAATGCCCTTTCTATACCATTTTTATCAACTATGAGTGTGTGTACACTGTAAAACAACATTTAGACATTTGTAAAATCATATTAAAGTTTTAGCTACATGGTCTTATTGCTACAAGTTCAATGTGTCAAATACTTAAAGATTAAAGCAACTTAAAATATATTTAGATATATCTGTTTTTAAATTATAGCTATTCTCAGGCAACACAAAATTTGACTTGTTATTATTCCAATTAGTCTAACTGTCTAAGATGATCTGGGGCAAGTTCTATATTAATGAATTATTATAACACCCAGTCTTTGATTTCTTTGGGAACTAGAAATATACCTGGAAAAAAATAAAGAAAAGCCATCTTTTGCTACATTATCAGTCTTACAAAGAGAATTGGATTGGAGTAATGGTCTTGAATTCTAGTCTTTGCTTTAGTTCTGTTGCTCACAAATATAAAACTTTGGGTGAAAGCGGAGATGACAACAGACAGGAAAGGGGACTATTTTTAGTACTCACTAAATGCCAGAAACTACAGGTCTGATTGACATTACCAATAACCTCCTGATTTCTTCTCAATCATGCAGACATCTGTATGTGGGTCAAGTCAAAACATCTTTTATTGAATTTTTCATTCCTAGAGGCCTTCTATTTATAAAAGCTCATATTTTACCTCTCTAACAGAGTGTTAATTATTATTGAAATCTTGCATTGGATACACAGGCCCCAAAACTCAAGAGGAAAATATAAAACTGATGGGCAAGTATCCCTGAAGTTTTGGTCATTCAGGGTCATTTGCTGGTCTTAAAAAACTAGGATTGAGGTTTCAACAGTCTTGTGGATACAGAAGAATCAGTATAGATGGAAAAATAAAGCCGTTAGGTGATCTTCTTGGAGAAAGGTTAGACTAGGAAAAAAGGACAAATAATGAAAGTTTAACTGCTTGGTGTGAGCTCTAGGTAGGAAAAAGAGTCTCCTCCAAGGAATCTGTAACCAGAAGTCTACCCTGATGTATATTTTGTATTGAATTAGCACTATTTGTGTTGTCCACAAGCTGCAAAGCTGAGAAGTTACCAGAAAAAGCCATCTCAGGCTGGTAACATCCCTGCCAAGAAATCAACTAAAAAACCCTTTGGAAGTACACATCCTCACCCGAAACCCTCACAGAATTCTCTCAGATAAGGCTCTAGGGAGCATGATCTCACAAGCCCAAATTTAAAAATATACCAGGAAGTTACTCAATATAAGGCAAAGATTGCAGGAGAAACAAATAGTAGAACTTGACCTACAACAACTACAGACAAGATGTCAGTGACAGGTTTAAATTGTTACCCTTTCCCATCTCTTGTGATACTGTGGGAGTGGGAGAGGGAAGAAAAAGATATTAATTAGCAGTAATTTTTAAAGTATGTGTGTTAAAATTTCAAGGGTAACTACAAAAATAACAGAAGTCAGATGTGTATACTTCAGTTCAGTGGCAGGATCGTTAGGAGGCAGGATTCACATAAAACTCAATCATTTTAAAGACATTCAAAAAGAAAAAAAGACATTCTATAATAAAGACATCTGCACTCAGATGTTTATAACAGCACAATTTACAATTGCAATGATGTGGAAACAACCCAAATTGCCCATCAATACATGAGTGGATTAATAAAATGTGGTATATGTATACCATGGAATACTATTCAACTACAAAAAACAATGGTGATCTAGCACCTATTATATTATCCTGGATAGAGATTGAGCCCATCCTTCGAAGTAAGGTATCACAAGGATGGACAAACATGCACCACATGTACTCACCATCAATCTGGTACTAATTGATCAACACTAAGGTGCTCACATGGTAGTAATACTCACTGGGTGCCGTTCAGATAGAGGGCTGGGGGGTGGCAATTAGAGGGGGTTGGGGGTTAAACCCATAGCTAATGGAAATGGGGCACACTGTATGGGGGAAGGACATGCTTGTAGCCCTGGCTTGAGTAAGGCAAACGCATTTCATGTAACCAAAATGTTTATAACCCCATATTATCCTCAATTTAAAAAAAAAAAAGCAGATTCCTATCTCACATCATACACAAAAGTATACTACTGAGAAAAACAATAATTTTTAATATTTAGAAACAATATAAAAGATCTTTTCAACTTCAAAAGGGGATAATTCCTTTTAAAAGATAAAAATATAAATAATAAATAAAAATACTGAAAGTTTTAGCTGTATTTAAATAAAAATTTATGTGTCAAAGATACCATAAACAATAAATAAAAAGTCACAGATAGGGATAGTCAATTGCAATGTGTGTATTATAAAGATAATTTAGGAGCCATACCTATTATGAATAACTATAATTCAGAAGAGTAAATGGGGTTTGAATAAGCATATAAAAATATTCAACCTCACAAGTGATCATGAGTGTATAAAGAATAGCCACAATAAAATTCAATTTCACATGTATCAAACTGGCAAAACCAAATCTTCTAAATTGTTTATAATAGAATGTGAAGGAACTGAGATGGTGGGAGTGCAGTTTAGCACTATGGCATTTGAAAATTAAGTTGGTGAATACCGACTAATGTTGAAAAGCTGTATACGGTTCAAGCAAGCCATTCCACTATAAGTTGATGCCACAGAGAAACTCTTGAATATTTTCTTTTACAAACATGTACAGGAATGCTCAAAGAAGCAGTATTTGAAATCTCAAGAATTTAGAAATAAATGTCTATCGGCAGAAGAATAGATGATAAATTTTAACATATGCATATTATGGCATTCTACATTCTACAGCTTTGGAAATACATTATACAAAGCTTCATAAGTTATCATAATTGTACAATTCTGTCTATATTACAACATGAAAAACAATACAATATATTGCATTAATTTAATTTTTATGAATATATTGTAAAGCACATAGAAATAAATAAAATTTGTAAACCTTAATTCAAGTTTAAAATGATAATTAATTCTGGAAAGGGTGGAGAATATTACCCAGGATGATTAAGGAAAGTTTCTCTGAAATATTTTGTATTTTAAACCGGATTCTGGGTATATTGTGTATTATCATTCAGGATATAATATTCCACTCTTTCTCTTTCTCTCTCGCTCTCTCTCTCTCTCTAATGCCCTCAAGCCCCCTTCATCTCTCTTTTTTAAAATTACTCTATGACCAAAATAAAATATATAAATACATCAAGATAATTTTTGTAGTATGTGACTATTCCTGAGTATAACTGTAGCAGAATGTTAAGAAATGTGCGCAAAATTTGATATAACAAGATAACCAATTTAAAACAAAACAAAACAAAACAAAAAAACACTAACTGATCAACACTATGGTGCCCACACGGTAGTAATATTCTCCAGGGATTAGAGAGTTGGGGGTGAGTAAACTCACAACTAATGGATGCGGCGAGCATTGTAGCGGGGAAAAGGCACACCCCAAATCATGGTTTAGGTGTGGCAAAGTCATAACATGTAACCAAAATGTTTGTACCCCCATAATATCCTGAAATAAAAATAAAAAAAACACTGAAGTTACAGCATTTTACATGAGTTGACTTAATACTGGATATATCAATTTTGGGAGTAAAACCTAACCACAGTGAAGCCATTCCTTTGAAGGATCTAATCTTTCTTGCTTTGGCTCAGATAAATTTTCTCCAACCCAGGAGCATGTAAATAATAACACTATAAAGGTACTTAGAGGAACAAAGAGCATGCCACCATGCTAGGAACTCATCTGCCTTTCTGATTAATATTAAATATGAGCAATTTCAGACTACCGATTAGATTTATCAATAATTGATGCAATGTTATTGTGGATGATTAAGGTTATCTCTTTTAATGGGATTCTCAAATCACTTTTAACATCCTTACATAAATTCTTTATGACATATAGCCTTGCATACACTTTAGAAAGCCTACCAGACAAGCTTTGTAATAACGAATCAAAAAATCTTAGAGCACACAAGAGCAAAACATTTTTAGGCTTGTTTCTAATAAATGCCCATAGTAAAATGTTTAGGGGTAGCAAGACTGTACTTGCTTTGTGATTTATTTTATCCTCTCTTTGATTTATTTTATTTCATATTTAAGTACATTTATTCTACAATTTTATTTGCATATAAGAACAGAAACTAGAAATAACAGCTTCAGAGTTAATTTAGTATGCCATTATTGTAATGTGTCGATTGGTAGTCAGGTTCTTTTTATATCTGGAGACATTGAACATAAAATTCTATCAAAATAAAATGTTTATCTTCATAAGAAAAATAGAGCATGCTGTTATAGCTGGCATCTCAGAACAGTTACATTAAGGAAAATTAATATATATTTATATGCTAGGTCTATCCTGAGAATATAAAAGTAGAAGGGACAGTGAGACAACTTACTGAGAGTCTTTAGCCAAAGAAAACAGTTATTGCAGAAAACGTGAGATACAACTTTAGAGGATCTACAAAACATTTCTTTAGAAGTTCTGCGCAAGTTCTGTGGGTTTTAAAATATGTTCCTCAAAAGTACAACTTCAGCCAAAAAGCATTTTAAGCTGTTTAAAACATTAAAAATATATAATGCTATATCTGGTTAAAGAGTTTAACATTAAGCTATATATTCAAATTATTTATAATAGCAAGAAAAATAAAGTACCTATGTCCTGATTGAATTAGAAATGTGCAAAACCAATACAAAAAGCTAACAAACTTTTCCTTGAGCTATAATTGCTTTTCAAATAAGTGAGGAGACACAACTTATTGCTGGGTGAAAAAAAACCATATTGTAAAAATATTACTTTCTCTTAAATTACTCTGCATATTTCATGTAAATATTAATGGGATTTTTTTTTTTTAGAATTCCGATATTCTTCTGGACAAAATAGTATTTATATGGCAATATTTCTTGGTCAAAATAACCCTATGAGGTATTTTATAGTTGAGGAAATTAAGGCTAAGACAGTTTAAGTTTTTGCTTTTTCCAGTATTATCCAGCTATACTTAGTACTGTTTTAAAATTCAAGTTTCTCTGCCTCCAAAGTCCTTTCTGTCAACAATATTATGTTATCTCATAAAGAAAAAATAAAAAGGAAAAAAAGAAAGAAAACAAGAAAGACGAAAGAAAAAACATTCTATATAATTCTATTTTTGTAATAGAATTATATATTATATGTGATTATATATAATAAGGGAATCATTTCAAATCAGTTAAAATATTGCAGAAATAAATGAAGTTGGGGCAAAAATAACTAGAGCTCTGTCTCAGACCCTACACAGCACAATAAATTATAAGTGATAAACTATTGTACAACTTGAAACCATAACAAGAAATAAAGATAGACAAAATTAAACCATAAAGCAAAATAAAAACATAGGCGACTATTCACATGAATAGGGTACATAAGACTTTTTATACTTAAACCCTAGGAAAGCATTCTATAATTCAAAAATTTCTAAAAATAGAAAAACTTTTCACAACTCATCTGGCAGCAAAACCTGAGTTCTCTTAAACTTAGGCAACAAATACTGTCCTGAACTGATAGGAGGTTATTCTCCCACATGCTGTGAATGTTCAACTATTTTTTTTCTACAGAAACATCAATGTTAGATTATAGGATGTTTCCCCAGACCTCAGCAGTAGGTTATAAAATATGTGGTATACACATAGCACTGTCTTTTAAAATCAGAAAAATTCCGAACTCTGCCACATATCCAATCCCAAGGGTTTTAGTCTGTGTCTCTTGTTAAATCAAATAAAGCACCAGAAAGAACTTTACAGGCATTCAAAAAATAAGAAAAGAATTTGCAAAAAATTACAAAGATTTTATGCTCTTAATATAAAAGGATATTATATAAATGTAAAACTCATTTAATATCAAATGAGTTCTTTGAAATCAGAGAACAAAATATTCAATATATTAGTAGTAAAAAAGTTGGGATGTAAAGTACAAAAACCACTAAAGAGGATAAACAACTGTCTTATAAAAATAAGCAACAACACTGTAAAATATCACTAGTAATATGTAAGTGCAAAAAATAAATCACTGCTGAGACATAAATTTTCCCTTGTAAAAGTATTAAAGATTTAAAAAAAAATACTAATAGTCAGATTTGTCACAGGTTTATTGAAATTTCAAGGATTTGAACTAATGGACATTCACATAGTCAACTGGAAATAATATAAATCAATACATTTGCAAGACCAGTTTAGTTTTTCCTATTATTCAAAAACAGAATTTTAAAAAAAAATTATGTTTAGCAAATAAGCTTTTAAGCTTAGAAGCAAAAAACTATTACTACTAAAAGCTTTAGTTATCATAATATATATTGCCACATTACTAATAATGGAAAGCTAGAAAATAATATCTAAGAAGAGATTTTGTTGAATAAACAATGACATTATCTTTGCGATGTATTACCACAATGTCATCAAAATTATGTTTTAGAAGAAAAACTAATGACAGAGATGATCAGTTAAATACCAGGTTACAAACTCCATAGCTTTATTCTCTGCAGGAGTTACTCCGTTTATGCTCACTTGGACTTAGGTTATCTTAGCTTTGCCAATACTTCAGCACAAATTGCAGTGTGCAAGCAACCAACACCAAAAAATCCTGCCTCCTGGAGAAGTTTCACCGTCTCTATTGACTCCAAAATCCAGAAATTCCCCACCTCCACCTTTTTTTTCTTTTGGCATTTCTTGAGATGACTCCTCTCTCCACCCTTTGGATTTCCTTTCTCTCATAGGTAAGGCAGTTTTATTGCCATTAAAAACCCATATACTAGAGTGACAATAACATCTCCTTAACAATCATTCATGGAAAGGGAGGTAAGGCCTACAAGACACAAAGTCTTGGTAGTTCTTTAGAGGTGGATAGGTGAAGACAAATAACATCTTTCATTTTTTGGTGATCATTTGAAGAAGAAATTAAGACAAATGAATGAGAAATTATCGATTTATTGATTTGATCCATGACAGAATGGTAGACAAACGTCTAGAAAAATTGATAAAATATTTTAAAATATCCACCAGATAAATCAAGATAATTGTAAGACTATTCAAAAATTTGTTTTCGATTCTAAAAAACAACATTTGATTAGATTAACTTTTAGGTACATTTAGATTTGGTTTTCGTTTCTATAAGAAAAAGCCTTTAGACGTAAAATCTGTAATGTTTTTGAACGGTTACTTGTTTAAAATCAGTTTGTTTTCAATTGTATTCCAGTCTTGCTATTCAATCCCAGTTGGGTGTGGGAGAAATAATATAGTTTAGTAGTGAAGAGCACATTCTCTGGAATCATACTATTTCACTTTGAATTTCAGCTTGGTTGCTTACTAGCTGTGTGACCTTGAGCACAATTTTTAGTCTGTGCCTCAATTTACTCATATTTAAAATAAAAATAACAATAATATCTAACTTATAGTATGGTTATGAGGATTATATTAGTTACTAATTGTAAAGATCTTAGCAAAGTGCTTAATGTGTAAGCACTGCGTAAGTCTTTATTAACAAATAAACCATAAAGCATCCAAAAGCAACACACAACTTTTTTACACCTGAATATAGTAATCTGTCCAGTGGCCACTAAAGGTCCAGAAAATATTCACCCATAGGAAAGGTGAAAAATCAATCAAAAACCATTAGCTCAATAATTTATTAACAATGTCACAAAGTGAAAATAAAGAGGAGGGCTCTGGTCAGGAGCAAGACGATTAGTGATTTTATAGCACAAACTGAGGAATATCAATCAAAGTCCAGTTCTGTTTCAAGAATTGTTCACTGCTCAAATTCTCAGAAGGCATGGGGAAACAGAGAAGGTGTTAATCATGGGACAGGTTACAGGATCCCAAGACCGATGCTGAAGTTTAGCTGTTAATTGGTTGATTGGTAATTAGGAAGAGAGGTGGACCAGTTTGCGAACTATAATCTTGCAAGGGACAGTTGAAATATTTCAGTTCTTCATCATCTTTCACACAAGGCAAGAAGAAAAAAAGAGAAATTCAGGAAAATGAAGATGCCAGTAAGGAGTTATTTGAGGGTAAATTATGTGCATTGCCATCCTCAAATCCTAGCCAGAGACAAATTAGTCTAGCTATGCATGGGGCTCTCCAGAGACAGAGTGTATAAATGCATGGTTTACATTACACTCCTGGTGCAGTGAGATGCTCTAATTAGAAATTTAACTCCAAGGTTAGTGAAGTAACATTAGAAAGAAGAAAGCAACTCTCTAACTGGCTATTACTGCCAGAGTCTCTGCTATATTGAGAATGAATGTTAGAAATAGATTTTATGAATCAAATTAACATTTGTTATTAATATAATGAATGTTAAAATTGAGTTGTCATTTTGAAATAATAAAGTGTATTTAAGAAATGTCAGTTGGATAAAATATCAGAAGGACAGTCTTTGTATAAATTAGATATGAGAATCTAGTAAGCCCCATGGCCTCTATATTTAGGGAAAGTGATCTATACTTAAACTATAAATGATTACATGTCTTCTGCCTACTTGAGAGGATACAAAGTCTCCTGACTCAAGTAGTTGTTAAACTGAATCCTCAAACTAGATTACTGTTGAATTTTCTTCAGGCAAAACTTTTAGACAAGGTGTTTGCCATGGTTGTCAAGAATGAGAGAGAGAGAGAGAGAGAGAATTTGTTTTCTTACATTTTTTATTACAATCTAGTTGTGATATGGCTAATTCTCTCTTCCAACTACCACTACCAAAGAGAACAAAAACAACACACTAAAATACCTGTGCATTACCAAATTGGGATAAGACCAATTTGTATTTTCAATTTCATATCAGTGATAAAGTATTGTTTGTCATAGTAAACAATTGCAGTTACTCATATATATTTAAATTACATGTCACACTATTCAATCATGTATTCTAGATAACCATTTTAATATTGCAAACATTTAATCTGGGTAATGTAACACATGAAGATTCAACTGGCAGCATTTTTTGAATATAGAAAATAAAAACTAGCTGAGGAGAGAACATTCTGGAATTATCTAAGTAAAACACTGAAATTCTGCTTGGACTAATAAGTTCCAATACCCCTTTTAGGTAGATGAGGCTATTGCTACTATTAACTGTCAATTGATTTATTTGACATTTATCAGAGAACACTGTAAACAGCACAGTAAGCAATACACTTTTACAACAGACTTAAATTTGCAACCATCTGTGCAATTTAGAAACAGATGGTGAAAATTCTGGCCTTTGTTGTTTTCTAACCTGGCTTTAAGGAAGGTGAAAAATGCTCTCATTTCACAAATTGGTATATGCAGTTACATTTAACCTATTTTAGTCTCCATAGGATCTGAAAAGACTGCTTTTATAAATCAGGACAGTATCTTTACATAAAATCATTTAATTTAATTTACATGTGCATTATGTTTCTTAAATGAGATTTATGTAGTAAAGATGAAAAATATGTTTATATATGTAAATATTAAACAAAAATAACAACTGCATTAGCATAATCATTATATTCTGTTGAAGTACTACCCTACTTATCTCCAAACTTGATTTCTTTTTATTAAATAGTTTTATTTAATACTGGCAGAACGAAAAGAAGGGCATTTGGGAGTTCTTGCAGTTACTACTTTGCTTTTTATTTCAAACAAGTTGTCTAATTATCTGCTGGATGTTAGAGACTAAGACTCCCCAAAGAACGGATAATATACAGATTTCTTTTGCATTGCTTATCCACATTCTCACTTTGCTTGGGAATGCCTTAGGATTCAGAGAAAATTCAGTGTACTATAACTACTTTCTAGCAATGGTTAGTGACTGACATACTGTGATAAATTTAAATTTCAACAAAATATGTTAGAGCGGTGGGGATGTTTCATATATGGCACGAGACTAACTCAAGAAATGCTGAGGCCTACTCCCACTCAGAGTTTCCAGTCAGTAGAAAATGGAAGGATAGTGAAGGGAAAGGAAAGACAATAAAAAATTTTCCTTTGAAAACAGAATATTCCCCATCCAATGATCAATGCATTACAAAAGTTGATAGATTATAGGTCAACTCCCAAATATTCATCCCAACTCTGTTTATCCACACCAAAATTTCTAATTTGTCTACATGAATTTGAGTCTGGCCTGAAACCAGAACTGGAGATGGGGCCAGCCACATTGGAAAGAGAAGGCTTAGTCTGGCATGAAAACAGGGAAAAGCCAGAGCCAGCAGTGGAGTTAGGGCCAGCTGGATCCAAGGAGGAACTGGCATGAAATAGTAGTGGGATCAGTCCCCAAAGCAGAGATGGGGCTAACCAGAAGGGAGGAGAACAAGTGGCCACATGGCAGAGAAGAGAGCCAGGCATTCGGGATTCCGACATATCCAAATCAGTCACATTCCCCAGTGATCCAGATATAAGAGGTTTTCTTTCATTCCTACATAAAGACACAGTATTTGGTATGAAGCCCAGTGCCAATGCAAGGTTTTTGCCAGCCACCATGGCCCAATTCAGTCAAAATTCATAGGGAATTTTTTTTTTTTTAAGAAAAACACAAGCACAGCTCCAGTCATGTATTATATTGCAAATACCTGAATTTAAGGGTGATTCTATCGTAATGACAATTTGATGACAATATCAAATTGCTGTGATGAGTAGAAAATTCAAATAAACACCACATTAAATGATTCCAATGTAATCCTTATATCACAACACAGGTCCAATTTTGGAAACTCAATGAAGGTAATAGTAATGCTTTTTAAGAAAATGTTATGATTAGTTCTTCCTCTTATATAGTTCTCATAAGACATGACCCTTTTTCATAATATCACCTATGATGTAAATTTGATAGCCCCTTTATAATCTTTTTTTTTTTTTTTTTTTTTTTTTTTTTTGAAAAAATTCCTTCCTGTCTGTTCACTACTTTTCACCAACATTTAAAGATGTTCAAGTCTCTCCCATATAAAGGTAAACCATCATCCCCTGGGGCAACGTGATCAAGTTTTATACTTCCATTTGTACAATTCCTTGGATGTGGGCCATCCAGGAAGTGGTGCGACTTGCACAATCCCCAACAGGCTGATGACTGAAGGCTGTCTGCTGAGAGCACTCTCAGCTCCTTAAGATAGATTAGGTGTTATATTCTTATATAGTGTCCATCAGAGTTCATTGTTTTAGTTATTTGGATTTGCTTCTTCAAAGATATTTCTGGAAGCAGCTCCTGCAGGGTGCTGGTGAAGCTTTTTTCCCAGGGGAATCATAGAAAAAGAGAGTTCCTCATCCACTCAGCAAGCACCTTTGCTATCTTGGTAACTAATATATAAATGACATGACCCAGGTTCTCATCTCTGAGGATTCTGAGACCCTGAATACCAGGCCCTTTAGGGCCTGGAGTTGATAAACTTGTCAATTTAACTCTCAAAAGAAACACTTAATTATCTGGCTGATAAACATATTCCTCTTTTTCCCCATTGTGTAAATGCTGCCTTATCTTTTTCTAATCAAGATCAGTTAACCCTACCTCGATAATACCTCCTCTTTTTCCTTATGGTCCCATGGTACAAAAAACCCTAAAGTCCTCAGGTAGCAGTTACAATTTGTAATTCAGTGGATCTCTTGTCCCCCTGACAGAAGGATCTCCAGTTCAGGAACCAAGGTCTCTGAACTAGCAGAGCCCATAGTTGTAAGGACTAGAAATAAAAATTCTACAAGTGCATCCGTTTTTTGTTATCTTTTCCTCTCCAAAACATCAGTAGTACTTAGCAATGACCATTTAATTGCATTTTCCTTATGGTTTCTAGTTCCTCATGACTTCTCAAATACTTAATATATCATACCAGCTAATACATTTGGTTTCACCAGTGTCCCATCCCAATTTGCTATTTTGTGTCAGGATTAACAACAGCTTCACCTACCACCAATGATGAAATCCCTATTATCCCCTGAGTAGCAGGACCTTCATCTTTAGCACCAGCTTTCTTAGGTTGGGTTTCCCCAGAAGCACATTTTAATA
The DNA here is from genome assembly GCF_000956105.1 of Propithecus coquereli. Lineage (NCBI taxonomy): Eukaryota > Metazoa > Chordata > Mammalia > Primates > Indriidae > Propithecus > Propithecus coquereli. Next base: position 2,472,341 of record NW_012147841.1, read on the forward strand.
TGTAGGCTAGCATGCAGGTGGTTTATTAAAGAATGAGTAGAAGGAAGTAGGAGAAGGCAGAGCAAAAGTCAAGCAGATGCAGGACCAAAGTCAGTTTTAGGCAAACCCATGGGAAGCTCTGCAGCTAGAATGATCCTTCAGAGTATTTTATCAAAAGGACAGATATGTCCAGAGCTTAATACATCTGCATGAGTCATTGCATGTGAGTTGTACATAGAGAGGCTTGGGTTAGCGGAGGTTTTTCAGCTGAGATGTTCCTTCTTATATCCTGAAGGGGCTGATATTGAAGGCTATCTACTGACAGCATTCCCAGTACATGGTAAAATAAATTATTCATTGAGAGAAAATCTAGTAGGTGAATCATTGTGCTCACCACTCCTGTACTTATGGAAGTCACCTTCAATTCTATAATACTCAACAGTAGGATTGCTGGGCACACACTTTAATTTTGGTAAATACTATCAGATTTCTTTTAGATGATCTTGAACATTTATATTCCCAGAGGCATCTAGGAGAATTCCAACTCCTTATAGTATCAACCTTTAAGTGAGGTTAGGTAATAACCTACCTTTCTGATTATAGCCCTTCTATTGGGTAAAGGGCAATTTTTATTACATATATTACTAGTAAATTGAATATCTCTTTATGTAACTGTTAGCCTTTGGGAATTCATTCTCCTCTGTGAGTTGTCTCCACTAGAAACTTTTCTATTGAGTTTTATGTCTTCTTTCTTCTTTTTTTATAGAAATTAATCTCTTGTCAATTTCAGATGTTACAAATGTCTTCTCTCAATTTGTCACCCATCCCTTCAGTTGGTTTATTATATTTGGAAATGTTTATTTTTAATATAGACTACCAGTTCATCAATGTCTGACTATGGGAATTATGTTTTTGCAATCTTTTCTACTTCAATGTCACAAAATATGCTCCTTTTTTTGTTTATTTTATATTATTACTTTTACATTTTGATTTTTTATACTATTAGAGTCGACATTTACATACACCATCAAATTTGGCAATTTATATAATGCTCAAAATTAATTTCATCTTAGTTGTCCAATGAAGATATACAAAGTGATTCATAATATTATAACTTTTTAGTCTCTATTTATATTGTAGTTATTTCTTTTTTACCCATCTCTGCCAAGAGAAAGGGTTATGAAATTTATAATGAAATGACTTGCAATAGTGCCAAAATTATGAGACATTTTATCTAAGCAAAGAATTTCCAAAAATATAATAGAACCCATGAAATGGAGGGAAAATGGATACAGATTATGAGATCAATACCAAATAATCAATAAATGTCAAAACCTTAATTTACTGGATACATGCCAAAACCATTCTAATAGTAATAGATTTAGATCTCATGGAGACTATCTAATGTGATTGAAATTTTGATTTGTTTCTCAAATATCTTTTGGATATTCTTAATTAACTCTTTTGCCAGAGAGTATGAGATGAAAATATAAAGATGAATAATGTTTTACTTTCTTGATGATATTTAGATCAGGCTGGTTTCCAAATGTAAACTCTTTGCTCAATGACTTTGCTACTGGTGAGGAAATGGAAAGGACACTGTAAAGTGGCAATAAACCAGTAAGATCAGGATGAATATTTCAGATCTTATACAGTAGGATTTTGGAAGGTGGAAGAGTTCTTTATTTTTTGCTTGAATAAAAAGCCTTGATATTTATATAATAGATGGTTGAGGCAAGGGGAACAAGCAAAAATATAGAGAAAATTCAAGTGTAAAAATGTCTGTACAACTTTAAAATGTATTGGACACGATAAACTGGCATGTTTTCCTCATAATTAGCACGGAATGATAATAGATTTTACAGGAAAAAAGAATTATTTGTGCAAATAAATTTGGTGAACAATGGTTTTGACATGTTAAACTATTTGCAGTAAAACGAAGTAAAAATTCTCAAGGCTTTTATTTTATGATTTCTATATGAATTTCCAGGAAGGCAACATAGAATACAAGAAGCATTTACAAATTTATTTGAATATAGAATTTACTTGTTGTGGAGCACAATCTTGGTCTAAATTTATATGTAATACACTTCAAGAAATGCTGAGTTATAGAAAAGGGGTATGAAATGGAGCCATCAAAGACATAAGACATATGGATATAATTAAATTCTGGCTTACCTAAATCTAATTCTCATCTTCTTTCTGTTTTGATTTGTTTTGTTTTCTTTACCAGAAAATACAGTAGTCAAGATTTAAAAGAAAATCATGTGTAACTGCAGACAAAATGCCTGTCACTGGTAACAATTGACAACCACTGAAAAAATAAATTTGTTTTCATTTATCAACAGTCATTCAGAAAATAGTTATCAAATACTATATATAAGATACTGCTTGAGTTTCTGGGGTTCCGAAGATAAACAAAATTAATAAGGCATAATCTCTGTACCCAGAGAGCTCACAATCTCGTGGGTGAGTAGGTGGGAGGAGGAGAGACATTTAATGAGATAAAACAATCTACATTGCAGTTGCTATCAAAGAGGAAGTACATAATTCAAAGCCACGCATTATTTATGAAAAGTCATTAAGATAAGTTTTACATACAAAAATAATTTTCAAAAGTATACACTTTTCAGGCTTTTCAAAAGAACTATAGAGAATGTAACAAACCTGAGTTCCACAGATTCTCCTGAACAAGATGGCTATTGTATGAAAATTAGGCTTTCTTTGTGCACATTTCCAATAATATATTTTATACTTGCAATAAAATCCTGTAAATCAAAATCAAGCCTCCTAACATACCTTGGAAGAGACATAATTACAAATAATGCACAAAGGCTAACAGCTGTTACACCAGATTACCCTTCCTGAAAAGTGTGATAATGCAGACTCTTTTCTTTTCTGACAGTCATTTAATAAAGTTTCCCCCAGTGAGAGATGCCTGCCAACAAGCCATGAAAAAAGGTGTTATGTACTCCAGTGTCTTTTTTTGCTGTGTCAGGATCCATAAGGAAACCTTCTAAAAATGACTTCCTTAAATCCCTTTCTTTTGTTCACATTTTTGCAGACTTTCTAAGTTCTGAGTGATTTTTTTTTTTTTTTTGGCTTGGCTCAATAAAGTTATTTGATAGGTCTGTAATTTGTTCTTCCAGGATTATCTAAAGGAGTCATCTATGTATGCTTCTCATAATGTCCCAGAATCTGTCACCTAAAATAGATTAACAGCAGTTGGTTTCAATGGTTATGGAGCTCACTTTGTACTCTGTCTCAAGAGAAGTTGAAGTAGAAAATATGAGATTTTATAATTCTTGGAAAGTAAAAATAAATGAGTTAGTTGTGCTGAGAAGAGACTGCAGTAACTAATGTGCTCCATAAACACAAACAACCGAGTTCAGAATAAAATATAAAATTAACCACTAATATTGCTTTAAAGCAATGCAAGAAAGAGGACATTTGGTTTATTGTTCTTATATAATATATATATTTGAGGTAAAATTGTGGTAATGACAATCAAGTCTTTGGAATTTCAAATATTTAGAAGTCTCAAACCATTAGTTTGTTTATTTATTTAAAAAATGTATTTCAATGATTTAGGGGGTACAAGTGGTTTTTCTTACATGGATGAATTGTGTAGTGGTGAGGTAAGGGTTTTCAGTGTACCCTTCACCCAGACAGGGTACATTGTACCCAACAAGTAATTTTTGATCCCTCACCCTTCTACCATCTTCCCTTCTTCTCAGTCTCCGGTGTCCCTTATACTATTCTATATGACCATGTCTACCCATCATTTCACTGTCACTTATAAGTGAAAACATGTATTATTTATTTTTCTATTCCTGAGATACTTCATTCAGGATAATGGACTCCAGTGTATCCAAATTGCTGCTAAAGACATTATGTCATTCTTTTTTGTGGCTGAGTAGTATTTCATGGTGTATATGTATACCACATTTTCTTCATCTACTCATCAGTTGATGTACACTTAGATTGATTCCATATCTTTGCAATTGTAAATTGTGTTGCAATAAACATAGAAGTGCAGGTTCTTTTTTGATATAATGATTTCCTTTAATTTGGGTAGATATCCACTAGTGGGATTGCTGAATTGAATGGTAGGTCTACTTTTTAATTCTTTGAGGAATCACCATACTCTTTTCTGTAGAGGTTGTACTAATCTACATTCTCATCAGTGTATAAGTGTTCCTTTTTCACCAGAATGCAATACCAGTCACAATAGCTGCAAAAAAACCCCCACAAAAACAAACAAACAAAACATCCACTTAGGAATACACTTAACTAAGGAGGTGAAAGATCTCTACAAGGAGAGCTAAAAACACTCATGAAAGAAATCATAGATAACACAAAAGAATGGAAAATAATCTCATGCTCATGGATGAGAAGAATCAATATTGTTAAAATGCCTATACTTCCCAAAGTGATTTACAGATTCAATGCAATTCTAATCAAAATACCAATGTCATTTTCAGAGGATCAGAAAAAAAAATCCTAAATTTCATATGGAACCAAAAAAGAGTCCAATAGTTCAACTAATCCTAAGCAAAAACAACCAAGCTAGAGGTATCACATTACCCAACTTCAAATTACACTACAAGGCTATAGTAACAAAACAACATGGTAGTATTGTACTTTTGTCTACAAAAGTAGAAATATAGATCAAAGGAGCGGAATAGAGAACCCAGAAATATAACCATATACCTACAATGAACTGATCTCTCACAAAACAGGCAAAAAATAGTCGATTTTTGTAAATCTATTAATCAAAATTTTATCTCTTTGAGAGTAACCAAAAATAAACAAACTTAAGTATAATGAAACTCCAGCGACAAGTGAGGGAAAATTCCAGAGCTAAAAACCTTCAGATATGGCTAGATTCAAGTAATCAAATTTTATAATAAGAGGTCTCTTTCACTGTCACTGATTGATACTCTCTAAATGGTAAGCATGATGACATAAGACTCATTCTATTAACTAAACAACCTACTGCAAAGAGAGTGACTTTAGCCCCATAATTCAGAAAAATTTCTAAAGGGATACTGATTATCCTCCTTTGGATTTCTCCTGGCATGACTCACTATTTTTAGAGGGATGGAATATTTTGATTGGCAGGCCCAGATCATGTTGGACACCTGTAATAGGAAAAGAACATCTAGTAATTAACAAATGTACCAAAATTACATGGAGTAGGATAAGCTTAGGCTAGTTTCCAAAGGAAGAATCATTAGGCAAGTAAAAAATTTGGTACATTTCTCCTACATCTTAATTTCAAAATATGGTTTTAAAG
>NW_012147841.1:2488236-2488876 GCF_000956105.1 Propithecus coquereli
ACTGATCAACACTTAAGTGCACATATAAGAATAACATTTATTGGATGTTGGGCAGGGGGAGGTGGGAGGGGCGAGGAGGGGACAGGCATATGCACAAACAATGAGTATGATGCACACCTCCCGGGGGATGGACACACTTGAAGCTCGGACTTGAGGGGAGAGGGGGCAAGGACATCATACATAACCCAACCATCTGTACCCCCATAATATGCTGAAATAAAAAAAAATAAATCTATATCCATTGAGATACCATCCCTTTCCATAAACTTTCTTCAGTTCCAACCATCCTGTTTCCCACTTTCCACAAAGAAAATGTTTATGAAGCTGATTGGAATATTCTGCCACATTAGTCATACATACACCTCTTTACCTTCCTTCACTTCAGGCAAAGCTTAATGGCTTTAGTAACTATGTCACAATTCTCCTCTCTATTCTACCTGTACTCTCTTTTTCTACAGCCTGCTCTCACCTTCTTACCACCTTCAACCTTAGGACCCAGCTTCACTTCCCCTGAGCTTTAGCAAGAACAAGCACAATCTCACCACAGATTTTGTAAATCATTTAGAATGTTTCAAACTTCAGGATCACAAACTCTAAAATGTCTCTTTCTAAACACACTCTGACAGCCACCCACTTACCA
>NW_012147841.1:2488926-2495157 GCF_000956105.1 Propithecus coquereli
TGCACTCATATAAATAAGAATTGATCTTTTACCACAAATATATGTTTATATTAATATGTATAAAATTTTATGCCTGAACTACTATATCATGTATATTTTTGAAAAAAATTCAAAATATAGAACTAAAAAGTAAGATATAAATGCACAGTAAATCTGGTGTTTCTTTACTCACCCCAGAGCAATGGCTTACTGCTGCCCCCCCATGGCTGCTCCTCCTCCCACAACTGAGATTATCTGACTTGCATCTGCAGAATTCACTATTCCGTTGGCTGTAGCTAATGGAGCATCCTTAGCTTGAGGCATATAAGTATTTACTTCTAAAGGGAATTTATTTTCCTTCATTATGATACTTACCTACATTTCACCTTGATCCTAAATTCTAGCAGGACAACTACACTTCCCAAGAATAAGCGCTCAGCGCGCCCTTCTGCCTCTCCAAATTTTTCAAGGCCTAATTTAATCATTTGTAATATTTCCTGCGTCACATAGGCCATCTTGAGAATATGTTGAATTCAATGGTCTCTGTTGATAAAACACACACACATACACACACACACACAAACACACACCATACATACATACCACATTTTGATTGCAATACCTGGAATCTATGTGATTTATATTAGGAACATCTTGCCTACCTGATATGCCACTTCTTTAGTGAAATCTTTATTTTCTCAAATAATGAGAAGGATATTAGATAATAATCCAAAATGTATAGATTTCTAGCTCTGCAACTAACTTCTACAAGTCACTTCACTATCTTGTGCTTCAGCTTTGAGTATAAAATGAGAGTTGGCACATACATTCATGAGGTGCTATCTAGTTTTTCACACTCTAATTTTGAGATTCACATCCCCATATGTAATCATGGGAAGCTATGATTCTGGTTGTCTCTATTTTCATTCACTAATTAATTTAACTCATATTAATTGAAAGCTGACTTGTCACTAAATGCTATAGTATATTATTTTAATGTTAGTTTAATGAGATAGAAAACTCTAGAATTTATAAGAAGATTCCAGTAAACTAGAGAGTATTATTTAATCCATTTTCCTCCAAAAGTGGACCTCATTTCTTCTGCCGAATGTCGGAATATAATATTTATTTCAGTTACCTCTTTCACATGTGGCCAATAAGTCCTCAACAATTCCATAACTACCAAGCTCTCTCTCGTACATACACCTTTTATGTCATCACCACGACCAAGGTACTAAACATATCCATTGCATCCAAAAACTTCCTTATGTTCTTTTGTGTTTTTTAACTGAGTGCTGTGTATCCCTTATATTTCATTTTAGCCCAGCCCTATTCTATGTCAAGTGGGACAACCTGGATGGAATTCTTGATTTAAAGATAAAAAATTATTTAACTTCTTCAGAAAGAAAAATAAATCATAGATTTTAAAAACAAAAAGAAAAAAATGTTTTATAAATACTGTTTTGGGACTACAAAATTCAAAAAGTGAGTAAGCCAAAAAGAAAAAAAGCAATTAAGAACAAAATTTTGTTATAAACAGAAAAGAAGTTTTAAACAGATGGAATCTTTAGTGAGTAGGATGATAGAATCTAATCAAGTTTTACTAAATAAGATTGAGCGGTTAAAAAAACCAAACTTGATTGTGTTTTGCTAGACTCTAGGGTCGGCGAATTCTAAAGGAGAAGATGATTTGATTGCATTTATGGAAATATGGATTGCTAAGTTACAGGGGACTGATACTGAGAATGATCAAATTAGAGTAAAAGGGCATTTTAGATGCCACGGAGAACTTTAATAATGTAAGAAAACAAGCTGCTCCCACATTTAAAATCTATGATAACAAAAAGATTACATAGACATTTTCATAAAAGAAAGATATATAAACCTCTTTTTAAAATTATTATTCATACTGCCAATCTTATCAAAGCAGGTAAATGAAAGATGAATCTTCCACTTATTTGTATTTTAAAGAAAATTGGTATGATAAACAATGATCCCAGAGAAATTTTTACATAAGAAGTTCTGCATTTGTTTCCCTTGCACCTTGACAAGACCTACAATAATAAGATTCAACAGCAATGGATAATCTTATAAAAAGGCACACTAGTCCACTTGACCATCTATTCAGAATATAAATAGCTATCTCATATATAGAACTCATTATGTGTCAGGAACTTTTTCTTTACATTTTACATTTATCAACTCATTTTAATTTTCACAATAACCTTCTGAGGTGAATGCTATTTTATTCATTTTACAAGTGAGAAAAATGTGTCACAGAGATGTTAAATATCTTGCCCAAATTTAGATGATAGTAAGTTATGGATCTTGGATTCAAACCCAGGATGTCCAACTCCACATTCTGTGCTTGTCATCAGTGCACTTTATTGTCTATATTTTGTCACAATGCAAGGGGATCTTGAGATAAAGCGATACACACAACTGGCAAATTATAATAAGTAAATCTCCATTATTCAATTAGCTTGACTTCAAGACATAAGTTTGCTCTCTTTCACATACCACCTTAGTCTGTCTTCTCAAGTTAACCATATCTGCTGTAAAGCTTTTTAGAGTCATTCTGCCCTCAACTAGTTAATCTTTACTTCTGCCACAATCAAAATCTGACATTATTTCTATTATCTCTTTTGGTCAATCAAACAATTAAATGTATTTTTCACTCATCCAAACATGTATTTTCTCCAATAAACATTAGCATAACCAATACAATTTGAGGAAGAATTCTTTTCTAATTGAAAATATCAGCCTGCTCAGCAATTTTCACATCCACCTTTAATAGAGGAGACACTTCTAACATTTCCCCAAAGCCTTCTCATCAGATCACTATTTCCATCATCCTACTATCCCTAATTATTATCCTGGGTGTAAATTTCTCCCACTAGCAATTTCTATAACTTAGAGACTGTGCAGCTCAAAGTAACATTCAAAAGGTTCCTTCCATCTTTATTTGATCTAATCCTTTTGATTTTTCTACTGTAATAAAATCATCTACTTTAATTTTCTACTTTAATAAAATTATCTTGTCGCATTGTCCTTCTTCACAAAAGTTCTTACCATTTTATTACTTTCAAGAAACTTACTAAGTGAGGTATCCCAAGAATGGAAAAACAAGCACCACATGTACTCACCATCAAATTGGTTTCACTGATCAACACTTAAGTGCACATATAAGAATAACATTTATTGGAGGTTGGGCAGTGGGGAGGGGGAGAAGGGGACGGGCATATGCACAAACAATGAGTGCGATGCGCACCTCCCGGGGGATGGACACACTTGAAGCTCGGACTTGGGGGGAGAGGGGGCAAGGACATCATACATAACCCAACCATCTGTACCCCCATAATATGCTGAAATAAAAAAAAATAAATCTATGTCCATTGAGATACCATCCCTTTCCATAAACCTTCTTCAGTTCCAACCATCCTGTTTCCCACTTTCCACAAAGAAAATGTTTATGAAGCTGATTGGAATATTCTGCCACATTAGTCATACATACATCTCTTTACCTTCCTTCACTTCAGGCAAAGCTTAATGGCTTTAGTAACTGTGTCACAATTCTCCTCTCTATTCTACCTGTGCTCTCTTTTTCTACAGCCTGCTCTCACCTTCTTACCACTTTCAACCTTAGGACCCAGCTTCACTTCCCCTGAGCTTTAGCAAGAACAAGCACAATCTCACCAAAGATTTTGTAAATCATTTAGAATGTTTCAAACTTCAGGATCACAAACTCTAAAATGTCTCTTTCTAAACACACTCTGACAGCCACCCACTTACCACACTTTTCCTGTCCTAGAATCTGCTTCAGATATTGTAATTCATTTTCACAGAAATTTAGAATTGGAAATGGTCTCATCTAACATTTAATGAAGAATGTCTAAACTACCCTTAAAAATGGCCATCTCTTCCCTGTTTAGCATGTTCAGGGATGGAGAGAACAGTACTTTGTGTAGAGTGATGTTAAGAGGTAGTTAATTTGGACTTGTAGAGACTTAAGTCCTATTTTGCACTTAAATTCCTCTGTTGGCCTTAATTCTCAACTTCGATACAATACGTCATTCATTTGTTCACTCTCTCAAAAATCACATCTTCAAATACTTAAGGTAAGCCTTCTCTTTTTGTTGATTTTATCTTTTCTGTCCTGATCATATTTATTCTTGCTAAATGCATGCCTAATTTTGGTCAATGCTTCCATAAAAATGGGGTGCAGAGAGTTGAGTAGCCTCCCATTGCTTTATAAATGCATACTATTACAAAGGTATCAGGTGTGGAGGGATAGATATGTTTACTGACCTATCCTCAGGCTTAGAATGGTGCCTAACACAGAGTAGACAATAAATATTTATTAAACAAAGAATAAATGCATTAACTGAAGAGTATATTCCAGATGTGCTATATTTAAATCTGAATGTAATGGAGTAATTATCACTTCAGACATTGCTTTTGTTTACAAAGCCAAATATCAAATTGATTTTTATAATAGCTTTGTTACATAATTATTACAGAATTTATGGTTTACTAAAGAGTCTAGGTTTGGGCTAGGTTGCATTGTTTATGAATTACTTTTAGTTGTGCCTTCACCTGCCTCATATTCAACGCAATTTTACTTTTTAAATCCAAGTGTAGTTTTTACAGTTTTCCTCTTATATTTCATTTTTCTTGACCAGCGTATCATCTTATTCAAAATCTTTCTGAATTAAAATGTACCACGAAGATTCTTTCTCAGCTTTTTGACATCCACCTGTTTGATTCAAATAATTTCATAGGCATACGGTAAAGAGAATTGTTGTTGATTGTGTCTATATTCTAAGCACTGTGTTACAAAATTTGCATAGAGTTTTTCCTAACACATGTACTCCCTTTACCATATTCCCAGAAGTTCTTCCCATGATTTTAGTAAGCTTTGATCTATGTCTTTATATAATTATTGATTTAAGGGGACATTTCTGTACTATTCAAGAAATCCTACCCTAATCATTGATCAGACATTCATAGATTCAATAAATATTTACCAATCTTATCAAAGCAGGTAAATGAAAGATGAATCTTCCACTTATTTGTATTTTAAAGAAAATTGGTATGATAAACAATGATCCCAGAGAAATTTTTACATAAGAAGTTCTGCATTTGTTTCCCTTGCACCTTGACAAGACCTACAATAATAAGATTCAACAGCAATGGATAATCTTATAAAAAGGCACACTAGTCCACTTGACCATCTATTCAGAATATAAATAGCTATCTCATATATAGAACTCATTATGTGTCAGGAACTTTTTCTTTACATTTTACATTTATCAACTCATTTTAATTTTCACAATAACCTTCTGAGGTGAATGCTATTTTATTCATTTTACAAGTGAGAAAAATGTGTCACAGAGATGTTAAATATCTTGCCCAAATTTAGATGATAGTAAGTTATGGATCTTGGATTCAAACCCAGGATGTCCAACTCCACATTCTGTGCTTGTCATCAGTGCACTTTATTGTCTATATTTTGTCACAATGCAAGGGGATCTTGAGATAAAGCGATACACACAACTGGCAAATTATAATAAGTAAATCTCCATTATTCAATTAGCTTGACTTCAAGACATAAGTTTGCTCTCTTTCACATACCACCTTAGTCTGTCTTCTCAAGTTAACCATATCTGCTGTAAAGCTTTTTAGAGTCATTCTGCCCTCAACTAGTTAATCTTTACTTCTGCCACAATCAAAATCTGACATTATTTCTATTATCTCTTTTGGTCAATCAAACAATTAAATGTATTTTTCACTCATCCAAACATGTATTTTCTCCAATAAACATTAGCATAACCAATACAATTTGAGGAAGAATTCTTTTCTAATTGAAAATATCAGCCTGCTCAGCAATTTTCACATCCACCTTTAATAGAGGAGACACTTCTAACATTTCCCCAAAGCCTTCTCATCAGATCACTATTTCCATCATCCTACTATCCCTAATTATTATCCTGGGTGTAAATTTCTCCCACTAGCAATTTCTATAACTTAGAGACTGTGCAGCTCAAAGTAACATTCAAAAGGTTCCTTCCATCTTTATTTGATCTAATCCTTTTGATTTTTCTACTGTAATAAAATCATCTACTTTAATTTTCTACTTTAATAAAATTATCTTGTCGCATTGTCCTTCTTCACAAAAGTTCTTACCATTTTATTACTTTCAAGAAACTTACTAAGTGAGGTATCCCAAGAATGGAAAAACAAGCACCACAT
>NW_012147841.1:2495207-2496662 GCF_000956105.1 Propithecus coquereli
TAAAAACAAGTACTCACATTTATATTAAAGACAAATAGTTTCATTATATAGTGGCAGATATGGTTTAGTTCTATGCAGAAAAATAAACTACGGTATTATGAATTGAGCATAAGTGTATGTATTTTAAATAAGCGCTGAGGGAAGACTTTCCTAAAGTAACATTTGATCAGAGACCTAATGGAATTACAAAAAAGCTATTAAAATATCTAGGTGAAGAGAAATAGCAAGGTTTTGGGGTGTAATTATGCTTGGCTTATTCAAAGAACAGCAAAAAAGCCAGTGTGGCTGAATCAGAGTACTACCAGGAATGAATCAATCAATTATTCAACACTTCTTGAATATGATCAGGCAAGTAGTCACTTACCCGTATAATCCAACTATCTCCTAGCTCAGATTCCTTCCTTTTGTGAGCAGGGTAAATGAGAGAAATAATGTAAAATGCCTTGCTAGATTCTGGATACATCATGTTTCTGATATTGCTGGGTATACAACTCATAGACCTCAAAACTCTACTTGCCTGCCAGATCAACCTGAACATGGGGATCATCCATTTACTTATAATTTCTAGGTTATTCTACAATTCCTTACCTCATTGCTCTGCTAAAATTGTACGCTATCTAACCTCCCCTTAATCCTCAATGTTGTTTGAATATCCCTAAATGATTCATGAAATGTTATCAATAGCAGCAATTCTAAAATCTTCTCTACTGCTTAAGCTTTCACAACAACATTCCAGTTGAGGCCATCCAAAGAATATTTTTTTCCCTCATCATGACCTCTCTCATAAGAAAACTTTTATACTACTCGCTCATTATTATTTCTTCCTTAGCTTTTTGATATTTCCCTCCACTTCCCTCACACACTGATAAATTTGATTATTTCATAATTGAGTTCGATTTTAGACAGGTGTAAATCTACCAGGTTTAGATTTAGATGAAGTCTTCATTGTTAACTTTCATTAGTTCTAAGAAGTTGAATTGTAATATCTTTGTTTGCCAATTTCTTCATCTGTAAATTGGAGATAATAATATAGTTTCTTGTTTGGGCTCTTACATTAACCTTAGAACATCTCTCTCTAGCTCAATATTGTTCCTCCTTTAAGTGATTCTTACATCCCAATAAGCATTATCTCTTGTAACACTGCAACTCCAAGATCATGCCTTTGCATGTGTTACCATGTGGCCAGAATACATTTCCTCCACCTTACCCCTTCCCTTTTTGGTAAATTTCTATGTTTTTTTCCAGAAATAGCTTAAATATTCATTTCTCTGCCACACCTTATTTGAGTTCCCTAGGTAGTTGATTTTACTCTGTTTGACATTTCCATAGGATTTTGTACATGTCTCTAATAGTATATCTTATTTGTTTTTCACATGGGACTGGAAAATACTTGATGGCTGAAGCTATTATTTATATTTGTATCATCATTAAAAATCTTAGAACAAAATGAAATAT
>NW_012147841.1:2511132-2513222 GCF_000956105.1 Propithecus coquereli
ATTATTTCACTTTATTATTAGTCTTCACCACTAAAATGAAAGCTCCATGAGATCAGAAAACACGTCTGTCTGGCTCATCACCACAATCCCTGTATTGAGCATTATCCTGGTATACATTTTATGATTAATACATTTTTGCTAGGGGGAAGGAGAGAAGGAAGATGAGAGGAAAGAAGGGAGGGAGGAGGGGAGCAGGAGGGAAGGGAAGAAGGTCAGTTGTTGTGGCAATTGAATAACATACTGTATATCCAGGGTATAGTGCAAAATCAGTACTCCATAAACATTAACCGATATTTTAGCATTTATAGTAGATATAAATACTCCATATTGCATTTCTGAAAAGTGGGTCTAATCTCTATAGAAAGACTCCAGTGAAAGCATTTACAATTCTTGTGGCCCATTTCATATCCAGCCACTTCTAAGGACAGTAATATGTCTGCAAACCAGAGAAGAAATTTCCGGGTATTGTTTCTTGTTCTCACCACCTGTATCACACAAACCAAGTTTATTTTCCATCTGTAGGACTATCCTTCAAATATTTGAAGACATTTTTAGGCAAGCCCTGTCTATGCCTGTTTTGTTAAGCGTTCTTATCATAAAAGGGTGTTGAATTTTGTCAAATGCTTTTTCTGCGTCTATCGAGAGGATCATATGGTCTTTGTTTTTGTTTCTATTTACATGAATTACATTTATAGATTTGCGTATGTTGAACCACCCCTGCATCTCTGGGATGAAGGCCAAAATTGTGTGTCTGTTTCCTTCACTTAAGAAATTCTCTCTCTCTAACTCTCTCTCTTACACATATACACATGCGTGCGCACACACACACACACACACACACACACACACACACACACAGAGGCCTGATTCATTTAGTAGATTTTGCAAATGGCAAATGAGTTTTGTTCCTGCTTAATATTATGACATCTTTCCCTGGGTTAATTGAAACTCTTTTGGAAATAGTGTTCAGAGTTAAATCCACAGATACGGTTTAACAGACTAGAGAAGAACAGAACAACATAACCACATCTTTCCTTCTAAAATCTATGCTTATTTGCATATATTTTACCTTCACACTCTTAGGCATCTTTTTTGATGCCTACTAAGTTGACCAGCAGAGAAAATGTTTATGTTGCAAATATCTTGTCATTTAGTATTTATAAGGCTCAAGGTGGTGTTATATAGTGAGAGAGGCCAGAATATTCCAGAGAACAACATTATTATTGAAATAATAATGGGGACTTCATCTAGGAGGATCTAATATATGAATGAAATAGGAATGTTAGAAAGTTCTAGTGAAAGAAAAGCACACATTTGATTTGTAAAATGAACGGAGTAGGAGAAATGTTTAGAAAGGGGATTGTGGTCTGTATTAGTTAACTTCTGTTGTGTAATTAACCATCCAAAATCTCAGAGAATTACAATAATTAATTCTGTTTCTTACTCACTGGTTTTCAGATCAGCTGGGGCAGCTCTGCTTCAGGTTGCAGGATGGATGGACTTTCCAGGCCTCAGGAAGCATTAATTTTGTTGCACATGTCTCTGAATTCTCCTTGGATCAGAAATGTCAGCTGTCTTGGCATGGAGGATCCAAGAGTGCAAGAGGGAAAGTAAAAGCACATGATTATTTATGAGGTCTTGGCTTAAAACAGTCTCAATTTTATGTATATTCTTTTGCTCAAAGAAAATCAAATAGCCAAATACGAAGGCAAGAGTATTGGAATGTATTCTGTACCTTTCTATTATGACACATCGACACAATACAGAAGTTAGGGTAAAGGACTGAGTATACTAGGACATGAAAATCTAGTAGCAACTAAGACCTTCCCATACGGGCTAGTGGCAGGAAAAAATATTTAAGGATGCTGCCCCTGCCAGACCCACTTTTGTTCGAGGAAGTTGTGTCGTGATCCATGCCATGGACTCAGTGATGCACGAAGCCGCCCCACCACCAATCGATGGCAAGAATGGAAAATTATAAAAGGAATTGCCTTTTTGATTTGATCTTCTGCTTGACTGTTGTTGGCATGTATGAATGCCTCAGATTTGTGTGTATTGATTTTGTAGCCTGAGACTTTGCTGAATTCGTT
>NW_012147841.1:2513272-2514350 GCF_000956105.1 Propithecus coquereli
GCAATATTTTGCAAGGACAGACTGACACACAAATGTCAACAGTGTTCACTGCTGAGCTAACCATCTCTGAGTGAAATAGTGAAATATCTAAAGGTTCTTTTCAATAGATAATCACCTACCCTGTGATATATCCTTCCCAAAGTGTGAAAAAGCACAAGAACTTACAATGATAATGACAATGTTAACAATAATACATCAAATTTCCATAAGGAAAATTTTGAATATTTATAGCCTTCACACACTGGGCTCAAAACAGTTAAACAACAGGTCTCAGACTGCAGCATGCTAGAAAAAAATTTAATAGTATGTGCAGCACAGTAAGTGTCCTAAACTCATTGACTTCTACACAGCAGGGAGGGATTTCTCAGGTGGTGACCAACTGAATGTTATTCACTTATAGCCAACATTCAAAACCATCTAGATGACCCTTGCCCTGCTAGAAAAGGCTGCCACTCCTGGCTTATAGGTAGGCATATTACAGACAGCATATAAATGTACTTAAAGTTGCGGCTTACCAAAAATTCTATTCAGGACCAAATTAGAAACAATGAGAACCAAAGCAATAGAAATCCATGAACATTAAAGGTGGCATTTAAGAAAATGCAGATAGAAAACAGAGGACGCCCTAAAACTAGTTTAAGCCCTGGAACAAAATTGTATCCATTTTGATTCAACACATGGGAGATAGGAACAGCAAGGGGCACTGAAGATCAGTAAGGCAGCAAAAGAAAAACACTTTCCTAAAAAGGTTAGGACACGAGCAATTCCATAAGGCATTACTGTTGGGGTAAAGGAGATACAATATTATATGTAATGGGAAATACACATGCTTATATTCATGATATATAGAACAAATAACATTTAGGAATCATTAAAGAAATTATTCTATTACATTGAGCCAAAAGACAGTATGTTGTAAAAATTTGTATTATAACAGGCATATTTCTCTCTAGGTAGTTTTAACTTTCAACATTGAACCCTGTAAACTCAGTGAGATAAAGAAAATCAACAGACTTCTTGCTAGATTAGCTGGAAACAGAAGAGAACAGACACAAATAAGCTCAATCAGAAATGAAAA
>NW_012147841.1:2514400-2514925 GCF_000956105.1 Propithecus coquereli
TAAGTACTAAGTTTGACAGTTGATATCTCTGATATTTCACTTTGACACTTCTTGTTTTATTTTTATTGTGAAGGTACATCCTCATTCTTCTAAACGCACAGTTTGGCTTGTGATTATTTTTAGAGCAATTTTTGTGAAACCATAGATAAGTCAAAAATTTTCATTATTTTTGAATATGAGTTCTGTTATGGAACAAATTACAGTGCAGACAGCTCAAAATATTACAAAAGTGTTTGGGAAGGATGTGGCTAATGAACGCACAGTACATAGATGGTTTGAAAAGTTCCACTCTGGTGATTTTAATCTTGAAAATGAGCCATGTGGACAACCTGAGACCACGGTGGATAATGATGAACTGAAAGCTGTAGTGGAAGCAAATCCATCTTAACCTACATGTGAATTAGCAGCAAGATTTGACATTACTATTGCAACAATATTGGACGATTTAAAACAAATAGGCAAGGTAAATAGCTGGATAGATGGGTACTGCATGAATTAAATAAGTGTTGGAAAAGAAATAATCTT
>NW_012147841.1:2526480-2528764 GCF_000956105.1 Propithecus coquereli
AAACTATACTACAAGGCTATAGTAACCAAAACAGCATGGCATTGGTACAAAAAGAGAGACATAGACCAATGGAACGGAATAAAGAAACCACATATAAAATCATCCACCTACAGAAAACTGATCCTTGACCAAGCAGACAACAACACACACTGGGGAAAAGAAACCCTATTCAATACATGGCACTGGGAAAACTGGATAGCCACATGAAAAAGAATGAAACAGGACCCCTTATCTCTTATCACTCACAAAAAATTAATTCGAGATGGATCACAAACTTAAATGTAAAGCATGAAACCATAAGAATTCTAGAAGAAAATGTAGAAAAAACACCTCTAGATATTGACCTAGGCAAAGAATTTATGATCAAGACCCCAAAGGTTATAACAGCAACAAGAAAAATAAATAAATTGGATTTGATTAAACTAAAAAGTTTCTTCACAGCTAGGGAAATAATAAGAGCAAATAGACAACCTACAGAATGGGAGGAAATATTTGCAAAATATATATCCAATAAAGGGCTAATGCTCATAGTGAAAATTTATAAAGAACTCAAGTAAATCAGCAAGAAAAAAACAAACAACCCCATTAAAAAGTAGGTAAAAGACATGAACAGAAGTTTTGAAAATAAGGTAGAAAAATGGCCAATAATGATATGAAAAAATGCTCAATGTCACTAATTATCAAAGAAATGCAAATCAAAACCATAATGAGATATCACCTTACCCCTGTTAGAATGGCTTTTATTAAAATGTCCAAAAATAAGAGATGCTCATGTGGTTGCAGAGAGAAAAGAATGATTATACACTGTTGGTGGGACTGCAAATTAGTGCTCTCTATTGAAAACAGTATAGAGATTCCTCAAAGAACTAAAAGTAGATCTACCATTCAACCCAGCAATCCCACTACTGGGTATCTACCCAAAGGAAAATAAATGTTTCTTTTTATCTTTTTATCAAAAAGACACCTGCACTCAAATGTTTATTGCAGCACAATTCACAATTGAAAAGACATGGAATCAACCTAAGTGCCCATTAATTCATGAGGGGATTAATAAAATGTGGTATATATATACTATGTAGTACTACTCAGCCATAAAAGAGGATGTATTAATATCTTTTGCACCAATTTGGATAGAACTGAAGACCATACTTTTAGGTGACATATCTCAGGGATGTGAAAACAAACACCACATGTATTTATTATTAAACTGGAACTTACTGATGAGCACACATGTGCACAGAGGGAAGTAAAACTCAGTGGAAATCAAGCAGAGGGGAGGGAGGAGGGGGAGGAGCAAAAGCCTACCTAATGAATACAATAAACACTTTTTAGGTGATGGGCACACTTATAGCCATAACTCAAGCATTACAAAAGCAATCCATATAACCAAAAACATATGTACCCTCTTAATATTTTGAATTAAAAAAAGACAATTAAAAGGTTTTATGGAAGCAGTTTTACCACTGAGTCGCTGAGATCCATAAAAACAGGCTATCTCATGTGAATCTCAATATCTTGTGTTTGGAAAGTGCTTTATTGAGTATTTACTCTCACCAGCCATTGAGGTGCAGTCTAAGTACAAACACTAACATTGGAAAGACCTGGATTCAAATTCCAACTTCAGCACATAATAGCTGTTGGATATTAACCTGCCTGAGGCTCCGTGTATGTATTTGTCATTAGAATTTGTAGTGAATTCTTATAATTTTGTGTTGTCTCAGTCTCTATTTTGAATATGTTTGATTTTCTGATACCAGAAGCAGGGCTTAGTCACTTGACACAGTTTCCCATTCTCCACCTCTTCCCAGATCCTTAAGGTGGTCAATCCAAATATCTACCTTATGTAACTACCTCTTGGTGACCACCTCCCTATGGGACAGCTGGATACAATCTACTTGACTCATCCCACAAACCCCCACATCCTTCACGCTGTTGAGATATGCCCCAGTGACTGCCTCTCAATCATTGTGTGACTCCACGAAACTCACGCCTGCTTGCTCTAAGCTCACCAACTAGAACTTCCTTCTGGAAACCCACCTAGGTGATGCCATAGACCTGTAAAAGGGTTTCAGACCACAGATACCTCACTCTTTCTCTCTCTGCCCACCTGCTGGTTGGGTACAGATCCTGGACTGCTAATCCCTTCCCATTGGCCCTGTGAGGTGTGCTGCTCTCTTCTTTCTGGGTCTGTAAATTATAAACTGTTTTTGTTACTTCATGTGTCTTGATGAGTTGCCTCCTCTGTGTCTCACCTGAATAACACACCTGAACTTAACTTCTTTCC
>NW_012147841.1:2536657-2540215 GCF_000956105.1 Propithecus coquereli
AATGCCATTTATTTTAATTAATCAGGGAAAATTATAGTCAATTACCTAACTATAAGTTATATTTATAAGCTATGTTACAATGTTTTTGTTAAGGTTGTTATAGAAAATATCATTCTGTATTTCGAGGGTCAATAGAATCTCACACATACACACACACAGGTGATATCAACTCTATGATACAAGAATATAAGCCTATGGTGTAAAAGGAAGTAAAACATGCAGGGGTATCTCATTAATGACCTTTGAAACCAATAAGCAAATAGGGAACCCCAGGCATTAATATTTATAATTCTCATTCTGGGAAAAATGTGTACACTATTGAACATCCAGAATTGCCCAAGGCTTATAAAAACACTGTGGACAATAAGAGACTGGTTGTATTGGATTTGCAATTCTATTCCCCTCTTACAAAGTGCGTTGTAGCTTTATTAAGAAGTACTCAAAGCCACTCTCAGCTTTAAGCGGCATCCCAGCTGTTCAGTCCTAAGTTTGATTATTCTTGCTGCTATGATTAGTTTACAGATGGTCAGTGACCAAACTTTATCCAATAATAAAGCTTTAATACTACATATTCCTGAACTAAATGTCTTCAAGCCACAGAATAAATTCCAAAACTTTTGTTTGATGATTAAGGAAAGCTCTTTATATTTATTGATTACATGTTGTGTGGATGTGAGACAAGGAACAGGTTGTTATATGTGGATGCCATGCACAAAGTAAGTTGAGGTAGCCAATGCATAGAAAAGAACAGAAAAACAAAATTAAGCTAGAGCCTCATCAGACCATGTCTGAAGCCTGAAATCTGTATGAACTGTCTTATCTCACTATCTCAAAGTGGAATTTTTCTTTGTTGGAACAGAAATTATCTCAATTGATTCCTACTTACAATTCTTAAGGGATTATTTGTGAGTTCTACATCCTGAGATGTCTCTTACTCTAATACCGACACCTTGAATTACCATGAGATTGACTGACCTTGCGGAAACCATGTTACCCACAAGTCAGGGAATCATGAGGATTACCTACTTTGGAGAAAGAGGAGCTAACTAGCTCACAACCAATTTACCAAAGATTCTACTAAATGGCTTTGAGGGGAACCATGTGCCCAATAAGCAGAAATATTCCTCTTGGGAATGAACCATAAATACTAGCAATTATTAACACCATGCTATGAAAACAAAAAGAAAGAATGAATCCCATACACCCCCATGTACTTCCCATGTCGTTCTAATCTTAGTCCAGGTCATAGAATAGAAATAAAAGGATCAAATAACTTTAAGATTTGGCAGATACATTGAAGGGAATGTGATACAAAAGAAGATATGCAAATGAATCACTGTTATGTAACATAAAACTGTTCACACTTTTTTAAAAAAGGACCCCATTATATAAGGTCTGATCATTTTAGATTAAATGAGTACTAGCTCTTTACCTGTGTGCATATAAGTAACTCAATTTCCCGTACAGTTAACAAATTTGTTTCCATCTGAACTAAATGTATGACAGTAGCAACTATCTCTGGGGCATTACAAGTGGCTTTTACTCCCTGAAATAAAAACTATCTTCCTGATTCCAGCTTTTGTGTTTTCATTTGCTTTAGAGGTGAGCCCTATTTCTCAAAGGTTGTGCAGATTTTCCTGAGTGCCATGTTCTGAGCATTTTCAATTCTTGCATCTAGAAAGGAAGATAAACATTCTCACAGTTTTGATTCCTGAGAAGTATTCACTAAAAATTTGTCAAAAATAAGCTTAATGTGAACATTTAAAGCAGGAATTTAACACTTCTGGAAAATACATTCTCCTAGGACTCTGCTTTTTCTGTCAAAGTAAAGCCTTTGAGTTTATGAAAATATTTCTCAGCTGTGTTGCTCAAAACTATTATTACTGTGCCTTGCATAGGGAAAGGTATATGTGTTGTGAATCTCCTGGGGAAAAATATTAAGTGAAAATGTTTTTGAGAAAGCAGTGCAAATAATGACCAGAATGACAAAATTCAAGGTACATTTTGTACATAAATATGACAAAATTTGTAATGTGTCCAGTGACTTTTAACGTTATTTGAATTTATCCAAGATTTGATTTATATAATCTTCAAAATTGGTCTTTGAACATTGTTTGCTGTTTAATACAGCTCACTTGTGCTTTTTGTCTATTTATTTCACACAGATAAACATTTGTTTTATAAAAAATAAAAGAGATTAAATGTGCAGCATATTTGGTGCTTACCAATTTGGAAATCTATTCAAAGCAATATCAAGTCTTGACATTGCACCAAGTTGTGGAAAACCCATGAGGCCATACGAAAAAGAAACTCACTATTTTTAGATCTTAGAATATCATTTTTAAAAGTGACTCCATTTCATGAAATATAATATTATCTTCAACTCCCTTGGTCTTATGATACTGAGTTTATTTTTGATTGGAGAAGCTACAAAAATGCTGTTCCAGCTAGAAAGTGGGATTTTGTGTTTTCATTCTGTGTGAAACTAGAACATGAGGCACAAAAGGGAGAACATTCATTGTTCACAATCCTAATATCATCTTTCAATGAGGTGGTCTTCTGGGAGTCAGTGAAGAAAGCTGAATTGATTTGGATTGTCTGAATTGATCTGGGAATGCAGGGTGTCTATGAACAGTCAGCTGGACTACATCAACTTTTTTTTCTCCAAATGACACCTCATAAGAAGAAAATGATGGAAGGACCTCAGCTCACCTCCATTTTTGAGTGCCAACTACTTTACCTGCATTATCTTTTTTTTTTTTTTTCCCACTCCTGGCGCCGACCCCGTTGCCATTTGGACTGTGCTGGGGTAACCGGGCCGGCCTGCTCTGCCCAGGCACCTGACCCTGCTCACACGTGTCACGCTTACACGTATATTTTGAATGAGTGGCTGGCTCTGACTTCTTTGTTCTTATGAGTCTACATTTGCAGCTCCAATAATTATGACAATTCCAATACTTCCTTATAAAATGTGTTAACACTTAATAATAACTATCCTGATTTCTATATGATGTTTATATTTTTCATCAGATTGTACAGTGAAAAGCTAACACTTTGATTTTGGAAGCTGCCTGATAATTGTGTCTGAATCTTCTTTCACTATGTGTATTCTTTTTTTTTTTTTATTTCAGCATGTTACGGGGGTACAGATGATTAGGTTACATATGATGCCCTTACCCTCCCTCCTCTCCAAGTCTGAGCTTCAAGTGTGTCCATTCCCCCGGAGGTACGCATCGCACTCATTGTTTGTGCATATGCCCGTCCCCTCCTCCTCCCTCCCTCCTCCCCCTGCCCAACATCGAATACGTGTTATTCTTATATGTGCACTTAAATGTTGATCAGCTAATACCAGTTTGATGGTGAGTACATGTGGTGCTTGTTTTTCCATTCTTGGGATACCTCGCTTAGTAGAATGTGTTCCAGTGCTTTCCAGGAGTATATAAGAGGTGCTATATCACCACTGTTTCTTAAAGCTGAATAATACTCCATGGTATACATGTGCCACAGTTTATTAATCCACTCATGTATTGATGGACACTTGGGTTGTTTCCACATCTT
>NW_012147841.1:2544030-2549549 GCF_000956105.1 Propithecus coquereli
GTATATCTAGATTTTTAGCAAGGCCTGGGAAATTCTCCCCTATTAAATCTTCAAATAGGTTATCCAGCCCTTGTGTGGCTTCCTCTTCATTTTCCGGAACACCGATCACATGCAGGTTTGGTTTTTTCACATAATCCCACATTTCTTGTAAGCTTGTTTCTTTTTTCTTTATTTTCTGCTGAATCTCTGTGACCGACTTTTTCATTTGGAAGGAGCTGTCCTCAATCTCTGAGATTCTTTCTTCTGTTTGATCTACCCTGTTCTTGAGGCTTTCCACAGTGTTTTGAAGTTCCCTGAATGAGTCCTTTATTTCCAGGAGTTCTGTTTGATTTTTCTTTAATATTTCAATTTCTTTAGTGAATTTTTCTTCCAATTCCTGGATTTTTTTTTTTGTGGTTTCCTTGTGATGGTTATCTATTTTTCCTTGCATATCATTGAGCTTACTTATAATCCATGTTTGGAATTTTTCTTCTGTCATTTTAGTATTCTAAACCTGGTTAGTGTTCATTGCTAGAGAGCTGGTGTTCCTCTTTGGGGGTGTGCTTTCCATTTGATTTTTCATGCTTCCAGAAATCTTTCGCTGGGTCCTTCCCATCTGGATCCGCTGTTACTTTTATTTTGTTCTGCCACTAGAGGGAGCCGCTAGTATGTTGTCCAAGGTTCTCTTGATGGGAGGGGTTACTTGGGGAGCTTGTTTTGGTCCCTTGCTGGGCTTTCTCTGTTGGTAGCTGACTGGAGGAGGAAATCCAATGGTACCCTGCATTATCTATTTACTCCTCACAAGGTCTCTGTAAAGTGAGGAGTAAATTGTTATCACCATTTGGGGAAAAAGCTGTTCTTCATAGATTTGCCCAAGTCCTCACCTGAAGGGAGAGATTGGAACTCCAAAATCCAAACCCTCTCCACATCACTACCTTTACTTTGTTGCATCTTAGGCAAGCTAGCATGTTCCCATGTTGCACAGAGGCCCTTTCAATTTCAGTCTCAAAGATGTATTTGAGGATGAAGGGATGGAGAAGTAATCTGAAAACTCTAGGGATAAAGTGCTGGGAACTCAAGTGAAAAGGTAATTTCCCTGCAGATAGTCCATAACCAGGGGAAGCTCCACTTTTGTATATCAAACACTCCTAAGATACTGTGCTTATGTATTTCTATGTACACATTAAAAGAAAAACAAAAATATTGTAGTGGTGCACTGCTGCTTGCAACAGAGCTAAAATTTTTAGTATTAGAAATTGCTTAAACAAACCTAGCAATTAATAACAAAAAATTATTCAATTTCACTACCCCATAAAAATCAGACTTCTCTTTTTTTCTCTTAGCTCCATCACTGAGTTAGAGGTAAAAAGAACATAATATACAATATGAAGTATTACCTACTGTTAAAGATTACTGAACAGGTTCTGACTTTGTGATATGTTTTTCCTCAAAGACATTTGAAATAAGCTTCATTTTGAATAAAGCCTGAAAGCCAACTGGACCGAAAAACTTTCACAACATTCTTGTAATTTTTAATCTATTTTCTAAGCCAATAGCCAATCATGTCACATAAAAAACTGTTAAGAGCCACCCAGAGGCAAACTTCTTACGCTACTGCTGAAATGTTCAGTGATTGCTTAGAAAATCAAATACCTGTACATTTAAAAGGATTACATTAATGACTAAAGGGCTACACTATATTAAACGTTTATTTCTCCCTTTAGGAAACTTAGGAAACTACAAATTGGTTACATTCACTTTTGGATAGTGCCTTGCTATGCAGTGATCCAATCCTCGCAATTCAGCCCATTAAAAAGATTCAAAACTCATTATAATGTCTTAGGAAATTTTCATTTTCAATCATTTGTCTTGTACTGGGTTCCTAAAAGCATTGGCTATATACAACCTAGAGCAAATTTTATGAATGTAGAAATTTATTTCAGTGTTTACAACTTCAGCTATATGTGCTTTCAGTAAATTTTTTAGAGCATTTTCCTTTCAGATTTTTCTTTTCACACTGTTCTACTCAAAATTAACTGCTACTGGGTATTATTTTAGTAATTTCTGTAATTTTTATTTATTCTTTCTCAAAACTGAACATGAAATTCTAATAATGGATATAATGAAAAATAACCATAAAATATCCATCTTATATTTGATTGCAGCTATTATATAAGTATTTCTCTCTTTCTCTCTCTCTCTTGCACACATACACATACACGCACATTTTTTCCTACATTAGATTAAAAATTCTTGATGATGGAAAATATAAACTTTTTCCCATTATACTTCTTAGAGACATTCTAAGTGATTCTTAAGTGATTAAGCAGTTGCGTAATCAACTTGGACCATACAATGTCTCACTCCTGTACTAAAAGGTATAGAGATAGAAATCCATCACATTAGAGAAGATGGATTAATTCACTCTTGATTTAGAGCCAATGCTTTGATTCAATCTAGACATATCATAAAGCCAGTATTAATAAGAATCATGGTAACCTTATTTATTTGTTTTTTAGAGATGTGTTCTCACTATTTTGCCCGGGCTGGTCTTGAACTCCTGGCCCCAAGTGATCATCTCACCTCATACTCTGAAAGTGCTGGAATCATAGGCCTGAGCCACTGTACTATGACAGCCATTGTTAATGTATCTTATGATTTAAGGAGCATCAACTCTCTATAGTTAGACTCTTACACACAGTTTAATCAGATCAATACTAGACAGGTCCCAAACTTGAGTCATGTGTAAAAACACAATAATATTTCCTGTGTTTGACTTAAGAAAATATTCTATCGTTAGATGGCTTTGGCAAAAAAGAACTTTAACAATCATTATATGTTAGTGGTGCTAAAATTAAAGGTTAAATGCAAAGCTAAGTTGGAAAATGACTTAGGAGAAGATGGTATACTGAGCAGGTCTGCTAATCAGACTCCATAAAGCATTTAACACGTTAATACATTTTGAATTAAGAAGATTTTTAAAAATGGCTTTTTCCCCCTTAAATATTAGCCAATTTTTCTTAATTCATCAACCTTGTTCCTGACATGGTCACTAATGCTACATAATGCTATATGATGCTACATAAGTTTTGGATTATTTAATAAAAGTGAAAATAATTTTAAAGTATGTTTTCAAATATAAAAAAATGTTCAGTGGTTCCCGCAGTCAAGTAAATAAGAATGCTCAGGCCAAAACTGAGATTAAGTTTGCCTTGTGATGGCTTGTGATGTTTTTTAGTCCTCTTTATAGGTCTCAAAAATTTTTAAATTCATTATTATTGTTTTAAATTAATCTCCTGTTGTTAATACAATGAAGGAATTTTAAGTGATCACGCATGTTAAATATTTGGTTGTATCCAAATGGTAATTGCTACAGTATGAAACTTATGCCCCCAAATACATATGCTGAAATCTGAATCCCCAAGGTGATTATGTTAGAAGATGAGGCCTTTGGGCAGTGAGTAAGTTCTGCCTTCCTGATTTGGATAAGTGTCCTAATAAAAGAACCCCAGAAGTTAGCTGATTTTCTCCTTCCCTATGAAGACACAGCAAGAATGTACTGTCTGTGGACCAGGAAGAGGGCCCTCATGGAAATATGCTAGTGCCTTGATCTTGGACTTCCTAGCCTCCAGACCTGTGAGAAATAACTTTCTACTGTTTATAAGCTACCCAGTATATAGTATTTTGTTATGGCAGCCTAATTGTATTAAAAGAGTAAGGAAATTTTTTTGTTATCAGTAGCAAATAAACTTCAATTAATTTAATTAAACACATATTATTTGAATTATATTGACATGAAACACTTGAATACAATTTTTGGTTTTGTATTGGACAGATATTATTGTTATTGTTTTTGTTTTGTATCTATGTATCATTTCCCTTCTTTAGTAAGTGTCTCTTGATTTTTATTTGGGAATCTACCTGGCCCTCATTCTAAACCCTTGTGGTTTGAATAAACCTAACCTAAACCCTACCGCAATGTTACATGGCCCCAGGCTAATAAATATGAGCATTCATACCTCTGTCAGAAAAACTGGCATAGACATGTGATTCAAGTTTGTCTAATAAAGATTCACTCTCATCATTTATTTGAACTATTGAAAAAAATAAATTCTTAATTTCAGGATTTTAAGCTGGTAGACTGTTTTTAAGTCTGGAAAGGCTAGTGGTCATCTTACCATCATTTGGGGACTCAGTATGAAGGAAGAAGTAAAGACAGTCAAAATAGAGAGTGACCAATTCCCAATGACTTGGGTCTAACACACCTAAAGAAAGCTGTGGTGGACATTGTTGGATACTTTTCCAGTATCTAGTTTACATTTACTCTATTGTATAGAAGCCATGTTATTTTGGTGGAATTTACTATAAAACCAGGTTCAAAAATGGGTCATTATTGCCCCATGTCACTAAGTTTAATATCATGTTGTGCAAGCCATAAAGACCAGTTCACAGAAAGATATTTAACCCAGAATTAATCAGTTGACAGCATCCCTTTGTATATAGTGATTGGCTCAGAATTAGAAAAATGTCATAACTCAGCCCGAAAATATTACAGCTTATGAATATGGATAAAGGTTGGAGGGAAAAAAGTACTCTCTTCCTCTTGGACATTTAGTACATCAGTGTGAAACTTGGATCTACTTCAGGAATTTGGCCATCACAAACCTCACCTTCAAGATAAAGCTGACACATGGGGAGTAAGACAGAAAATCACAGAGAAAAAGAACAAGAACCCCAATCAATCTGTTTCTGCCTACTAATAGATCTTTTTAATAAAATGAGCTAATAAGCTAATAATTTCCTTTAAATATGTTTTCAGTTTTTTTTCCTAGAAATACCCAAAATTATTCAATTTGATATACTTTTTCTACTCCTTGGCCTTTAGATTACTCAAGCCAAACAATACCCTTTATTTATTTAAGCCAATATAGACTGGCTCCTGTCACTTGCAAATGAGAAAACACAGAGTAAGGCAAACAATTGTTTTGGGCTTCCAACTAGAAATTTACTCCAACAGAAACATTCAATTCTACACAAAGTCATGAAAAATAAACAACCTACTGATGAATGATCATTGGGTCAAGGATAAAATCAAGGTGGAAATCAAAAGATTCCTCTAACTAAATGACAAAAGGGCACAAGTTATCAAAATCTATGTGATTCAGGAAGAGCAGTCGTAAGGGGGAAATTCATAGCCTTAAATCCTACATTCAAATGACAGAAAGATCACAAATCAACCGTCTAACGAATCATCTCAAGGAACTAGAAAAGGAAAAGAAAACCAAACCCAAAGCTATATATACAGATTTATATATACAGATAGATAGAAAGATATATGGTTATTTTTAAGCATGGTGGCATATTAACTTTGTTCTCTCCTTCTTGTTCTAAAAACGGGAGTTATTTTCAAGTAATATTAGAGGGTCATTCCTTAAGAGAATTAGCCTGTCTGTAACTACTTTCAAAATATGTCATTAAAGGCACTATGTTTTTTTCATTTTACTTTTTTTTTTTATTTCAGCATATTATGGGGTACAGAT
>NW_012147841.1:2551239-2553368 GCF_000956105.1 Propithecus coquereli
ATCTATAGAGACAAAACTAAATCCTTTTATACCAAGAGATTGTTTTATACTGAGTACATAATCACCTTCTCCTTCCTCACTCTCCCGAACTAATCCTACTACCACAACTCAGGTTCCAATTCCTTTCTCCCTTTGAGAAAATTGTTACAGTTGTCCACGATTCCAGCCAGTCTTCAACATAGCAATCAGTACTTACAGAACACAAGTCAGATCAAGCATTACCCTATTTAAAATGCTTTAATGTCATCTCATTGCTTAAAGTGTGTGCTCTTTTATTGAGAGGATATAACAATCTTAAATATTTATGCACCTAACACAGGTGTACCCAAATTCATAAAGCAAATCATATTAGATCTAGACAAAGATAAACAGCAGCATCATAATTACCAGCGACTTCAACACCCCACTGACAGAACTGGACAGATCCTCCAAGTAGAAAATAAATAAATAAACAGTGGATTTAAGTGGGACTCTAGAGTAAATGCGTATAACAGACATTTGCAGAACATTCTTCTCAAATACTATCAAATATACATTCTTCTCATCATCACATGGAACATTCTCTAAGATAGATCACACCATAGGCCACAAAATATGTCTCAACAAATTCAAAAATATAGAAATTATATCATGTCAGACCACAGTGAAATAAAACTAGAAATTTACTCCAACAGAAACATTCAATTCTACACAAAGTCATGAAAAATAAACAACCTACTGATGAATGATTATTGGGTCAAGGATGAAATCAAGGTGGAAATCAAAAGATTCCTCTAACTAAATGACAAAAGGGCACAAGTTATCAAAATCTATGTGATTCAGGAAGAGCAGTCATAAGGGGGAAATTCATAGCCTTAAATCCTACATTCAAATGACAGAAAGATCACAAATCAACCATCTAATGAATCATCTCAAGGAACTAGAAAAGGAAGAGAAAACCAAACCCAAAGCCAGAAGAAGAAAAGAAATAACTAAGGTCAGAGCAGAACTAAATGAAATGGAAAACAAACAAACAAAGACATACAGAAGATTGATGAAATGAAAAGTTGATTCTTTGAAAAGATAAACAAAATTGACAAAGCTCTTGCTAGATTAACCAGAAATAGAAAAGAAAGGACCCAAATAAGATCAGAAATGAAAAAGAAGATATTACAACTGATACAAATACAAAATATCACATGTAAACATTATAAAAATCTCTAAAAATATAAACTTGAAAACATTAAGGAAATGAACAAATTCCTGGAAACACACAACCTCCCAAGGATCAATCAGAAAGAAACAGAACTCCTGAACAGACCAGTTAAGAGCAATGAAATTGAAGCAGCAATAAAAATCCTCCAACAAAAAAAAAGTCATGGACCAGATGATTTTACAGCTGAATTTTATCAGACCTACAAAGAAAAATTGGTACTCACATTGTAGAAATTATTTCATAACATTGAGAAGGAAGGAATCCTCCCCAACTCATTCTACAAAACCAGTATCACCTTGATACCAAAGCCAGGAAAAGACACAACAACAACAAAAAGAATACTGCAGACCAATATTCCTCATGAATATAGATGCAAAAATCCTTAATAAAATTCTAACAAACCGAATTCAGCAGTACATCAAAAAAATAATCCACCACAACCAAGTGGGCTTCATCCCAATCATGCAAGAATGGTTTAACATACATAAATGTGATTCATGACATAAACAGAAGCAAAAATAAAATTCACATGATCATCTCTATAGATGCAGAAACAGCATGTGACAAAATTCAGCACCATTTCATGATTAAAAACTCTTAATAAAATAGGCATAGATGAAACATATCTCAAAATTATAGAGGCCATATATGACAAACCTATAGCCAACATAATACTAAATGGGGAAAAGTTGAAAGCATTCACACTCAAAATTGGAAGAAGACAAGATTGCCCACTGTCATCACTTCTATTCAACATAGTGCTAGAAGTCCTAGCCAGAGCAATCAGGAAAGAGAAGAAAATCAAGAGTATCCAAATGGGGAAAGAGGAGATCAAATTCTACCTGTTTGCTAATGATATGATCTTAAATCTGGAAAACACCAAAGATTCTGCCAAGAGACTCCTGAAATTGATAAATAAATTCAGCAAAATCTC
>NW_012147841.1:2554272-2557436 GCF_000956105.1 Propithecus coquereli
AATCCACTCTCAACAGCCATACATTTTACTTTACTCTCACATGTACTAGGTGGCAGTTTTTAGAAACCAGGAATAATTTAATAGTGATGAAATTGATCTGTATTTTATATCCTTCACTTCAGTTTTGTTTTCAATCCATTCAGTTTGCCATCACTAGATTACTAGATTAGCATTCGTTAATCATTGATTTTATTAGGTAGTTCCTGTATAAAATATTTAATAACTATTATCACCCTCCAACTGAAGGTCAACTCTTTCTCTTAGAATCAAATACTCTCACAGTCTGACTATACTATTTTTCATACCGTATCCACTTATTTCTCCACCTAAAGTTGTAATTTTACGTTTCTCTGGGACTGACCTTCAAGACCAATTCTATGTACCCTAAGGAATCTCTTATTTATGTGAACTTTCTGTTGATTTCCAGTTCTTATACTTACCTGACTTTTTTTAAAATATAGAAGGTTATGTTTATTATGTGTTTACAAAATGACAGTTTGAAAAATCTCAGCGTTAACAGTGGTTATCACCAGTGGTTACGTTATTTTCTCCTTTATGCTTTCATGTATTTTCTGAGTATTCAAAAGGAACATGTATTACCTTTGTGATGAGGGAAATATATAACAAATATTATTTCACACCTGAAAAATGACAAACAAGATGAGAAATGGCTGTTGATTTTTTTTCCCTGTAAAGTCATGGTTTCTTTATTGGTATCTGTAGACATAATATATCGCTTTTCTTTAAAATTAACCAAAACAGGTGGAAATTTTTACTTATTCTTACATCTTCACAAAACTTATATCCCTGGTGCCTTGTACTATCTGAAGTCTCTATTAAGACTAATTAATCTATATTTTTAAACCTGTATGTAGAGTTCTTGCTTTCTTACAGTTTTTCATTTTTTTTCCTTATCTACCTTTGAAGTTATACTCACAGGTTTTGGTGCAGGATATTAGAAATATAAATATGTACCCACTGTGGCTTTTGTGTTTTCTTTTCTTAAGCACCTGCAAGTTATTGTAACACATGTTTTATGTAATGTTTAAACATTATCCTTATAAAATAGCATATTTTCAAGAGAACATAATATCCCAATTAGCTGACTTCCTGATATCACCACTTGAATATTTCAAAGGCACCACAATCCTAACACATTCAAAATAGAACTAACTAAAGTATGTTTTTTCCACATTCTTTCCCATTTCTGAACCACCCTCACAGCTGCTCAGGTCAGAAAGCCTCTTTATCAAATCCACTATGTAAACTACCAGCAAGCCTTTTGTCTCTACCTCCACAATGTATCTGAAGTCTTAGCATGTGTCCCTGTGCTCACTGTGGCCACCTAGTCCAAGCCACTTACCTCCCTCTTTGGACAACGCTGCAGCCTTTTAACACATCTGCCCAATCTCATGCTTAACTCTCTCCCTCCTATTTTCATATCAGCCTGACTCAGAGATAAGCTTAAAGGAATGTCAAGCTAAAGCTCATCATTTTTATAAGTGTATTTTTCATTAGTTCAGTTTGTACTACAAATAAAAATGTTATATTCTGCCTTCTTATAATTTATCCTTAAAATGTTACTATAACATCATTATGTTTTGTAAAATAAGCCAGGTACGGAAAGATAAATAGTATATGATTTAATTCATATGGGGAATCTAAAAAACATGATCTCAGAAATGGAGGGTAGA
The DNA here is from genome assembly GCF_000956105.1 of Propithecus coquereli. Taxonomy (NCBI): domain Eukaryota; kingdom Metazoa; phylum Chordata; class Mammalia; order Primates; family Indriidae; genus Propithecus; species Propithecus coquereli. The sequence continues at coordinate 2,555,967 of NW_012147841.1, forward strand.
ATGGTGGTTACCAGAAGCTGGGCCAATTGTGGGAGGGAGGTGGCAGTTGGAGAGATGTTGGTTAAAAGATACAAAATTACAGACAGGAGGAGTAAGTTTATGAGATCTACTGTATAGCATGGTGACTATAGTTAATGATGATATGTTGTATTCTTGAAAAATGCTAAGAGAGTGAGTGTGTAGTATTATTACCACAAAAATGATAACTATGTGAATGCATATGTTAATTAGCTAGATTTGACCGTCTCACAATGTATATATACTTCAAAACATAATATTGTACATGATAAATACACACTATTTTTTGTGTCCATTTAAATACATGAATAAGTAAGTAATTTTGAAGAAAAAATTACTACACCATCATTCCCCTAAGTGAAATCTTTGGTGGCTTTCTGTTGCACATGGAATCAATGCAACCTCTTTATCACGGTATATCAGGCCTTCATTCTTTCCAGCTCCATTTTGTGCTACTCTCTCCCTCCAACACCATACTCCAAGTACATGAGCCACCTCTCAAGACTTCAAAAGTGCCAAGACTTTTCTTGCTTCAGGACTTCCGCACATACTGTTTCTACATGAAGAATCCAAGTCAGCCTCCCTTTTGGTTTTGAATTGTATAATATGTTTGTTTTTATAAAGGAAATATTGCTGTATGCTAGCCCTATGTAATAGAAGGTACTGTAGAGAATTTAAGAGATTTGGACTGATCAAGGAAAAGATGCGACCATTGCAGAGATGCAGAGGCAGTAGCACACACAAGTTTTACTCGGGTGACACTTTGACAAGTTTGCATGTAAAGGAGGTCGCTCTCAACATAAGACTGTCCAGAGGTTATGATGTTGAGGAGTGGGGGATATCATTCAGGAGAAGGGAAGGCAAGGAAATTCTTAGTGGAGAGGGGAATCCTGAGAGAGATTTTAAAGTGTCTAGAAGATGTTGTTTAATAGTACAGTGGAAAGTCTCTGCATTAGAGAACTCTGAAGGGTAAGAGTAAGTTGTGTCTTTATAGCTCTAGGATTTATCAAACTTATGGCTAGCAGATGTTGGGCACAATTTCTCTAAATATGCAAATAAGTTAATCTTTAAATGGTAAAAATCTGCTATTTTGGGCTATGTTTTGAAAACGTATATTAAACAATTGTGCCAAAACAATTGTGAGGTATACAATAATGTACATTTACACTTACTTACCTATTGTCTCCTTTTATACACAAAATAGATATTGTAATTCCTGTCATTTATGACGTATAAGGTTACTCTAACTTACACGAGATAGCTTGTTGTTGCTTAAAACCTTTCATTTTTTTCATAACTCCATACAACCTGTACTTTTATTTGCAAGTTTATGTTAACTTAGTAAATTTTAGAAAAAAAACATATCACTATGGTCATAATGTATAGCTACTAGTTATATTTTTCTAATTTGTATAAACTAAACTATATTTAGTATGAATTAAATATTTACTT
>NW_012147841.1:2557511-2559316 GCF_000956105.1 Propithecus coquereli
AAAAAATAATCATATGATCAAAATCTTTTTCAACAGTAACCTGAGGAATTACCTTATAATGCTACTGGTTTCTAACTTCATCTAATTTCAATAAATACCATTTTGACAACTCTAAATATGTGTGCTTGGGGGAAAAAGGTCTTTTACATTCAGGTTGTGAGAACACTGTCTGCTTTTCCTTTTTCTGAAGCACATGGTTCTCCAAAGCCGTAAGTATAACCTGGGAAAATATGGCCTAAAACACTATGGTGTGAAAACTGAGAGTGGTAAAACTGATTCTACTTTCTTTGCCATAGTTAATACAGCACAGAATGCCCTAGAGCTATTGAAAGATTTGTAAATCAATGCACTTTATTAATTATTAGTGTCTCTGCTTTCCAATTCAGCAGCAGATATATGTATTAAAAGAAAATTCATACTTTTTTTCTGCTCTAGCTCCTTCATGGAAGTTGTATACTTAGAGTCTTAAAGACATTCAATTATTTATGATTTTCCACTTCAATAGTGTGAATTATTTGAGCCACAGGCTAACTGTTCAATAATATTAGAATTGATATACGTCTAAGGTTGGAATTGTCTTGACTATTAACTTCACATCAGAGCCTCATAAGAACACTGAGAAAAGCTGAGGGAGACGTGCAGTTTTCTGGGAAATCTTCAACGTGGGTGATGAAATGGGTTTGAGAATTCAGCTAGTTTCCCAAAGTAAAGAGATATTTCAGAAAGGAAACCATAAGGAGGATGGAGTTGGTGCTAAGTGGAGTGTGTCGGAGGTGTGAAGTTGATGATTTGACTCTAGCATAACACCCACACTGGGGGACAGTGGGATCACTTTCCAAGCATGCTGACATTAACAATGCATTCCTTCTCCCTCCCCTACCTGAATTATGATCTTTCTATAAGATTTTCTTCTTTACATTCTCTTCTCTCTCAATAGTTGTATCTACCCTAATAGCTTCAACCATTCCACTTTTCATACTTTTTTGAATCATTATACAGTGTTTTTGTTTTAAACAGAGATGCTTCTGAATCTTGACAAACCAACTTACTAAAAAGGACATGTTGCAAGTTAATAAAACACTCTTATCTGTAAAATGGGCATAATATTGGCTGTAGTTCAAGTTTATTGTAAGGATTGAATAAGATAGTATATTTTAAAGTGCTTAATATATCAGCTATAGGAAGTACTCAATAAAAATTGTAAATTGTAATGATTATTCCTATGCAAATCTGATCTTACTTTCCATTTGAATCAACACACTGATTCATCCCTTTATTACTTTAAGCATAATGACTACAATTGCTTTTCCTTTTTAGTAGTGTCTTTTTTTTTCTTCTGCATGATTATTATTTTAACAATAGAAAATCAGAAAAGGGAAAGAAGGTATCACTAATCTCATTACGTAATTTTTTGTGCATGTTTCACATAGTTAATCTCACTATATCCTTTTCTATGCATGTTTCACATACTTCAGTTTTTACTATAAATGACATAATCTGCAATTTTACTTAGCAATTTAATTATGGTATTTTCTGCATTGTTAAATAACTGCATAAACACCATTTTAATGGTTTTATGGTATTATTTTACATGAACAGGCTAGAATTTATTTAATGCCTTACTCTGTTTTGAGTATTTAGAGTATTTCAATAATTGTGTGCAAAAATCTTTCTGTGTCTGGGTATTCTGTGAACCCCCACTTAATATAAATTCCTTAAATTGATATTTCAAGACAAATAGAATGAATTTATTTTAAACATTATACATTTTTTAATAAATTACTTTCCTAAAATTTTGCAGCTAA
>NW_012147841.1:2561047-2562291 GCF_000956105.1 Propithecus coquereli
TCATAAAACTAAGGGATTGTCTTTTTTATTTTTTCAAAGAACTAGTTTTTGCTTTTGTTGATTCTTTCTATTGTTCTTCTATTCTCTATTTTATTTATCTGCCCTCTAATCTTCATTATTTCCTTCTTTCTGCATGTTTTGGCATAGTTTTCTCCTCCTTTCCTAGTTCCTCAAGATAAAAAGTTAGGTTACTGATTTGAGACCTTTCTTCTTTTTGTTTAGGGTTCATGGCCATAAATTTCCCTCAGAGCATTGCTTTTGCTACATCACATAACTTTTGATTATTTCTTTCACCAATCTGAAATTATTTTATAATTTTCCTTATGATTTCCTCTTTGACCCATTAGTTAAGAGTGTGTTGTTTAATAGACACACATTTGTAAATTTTCCAATTTTCCCTCTGTTTCTACTTTCTAGATTCATTCTATTGTAGATAGATATTTTGCACAATTTCACCCTTTTTAAATTTTTGCTGAGTTTTGTTTGTAACCTAATGTATGCTATATACTGGAGAATATGCCATGTGTACTTGAGAAGAATGTGTATTCTGTTGTTGGGTAGAATGTTCTGTATATGTCTGTTAGGTCTGATTGGTTTACAATATTGTTCAAGTCTACTCTTTCCTTATTGATCATCTGTGCTAGTAATTATTGAAAGTGGGGTATTACAGTTTGTTTGGTTGCTGTATACCTCTGTCTATTTCTCAGAGTCCTGACAAAATCAATTTTGACAATTTTTTTGAAGTTTTTGTGGGGGAATGGGAGCTTGTAGCTGCCTATTTTGACACTTTGAGGATTCACTTATCTATAATTGTTTTTAAAAGTTTTTCTATGTATCACCTATGAACTTGAGGATGACGAGTGAAACATGCATCACACTTAATAAAATGATAAATTATTGCATATTCTAAAAATTGAAGTAAGGACACTCCACATTACAAAAAATCTACTGCAATTCGAGAATTTTACCCTTTTTAATCCTTTTCAAATATAAACCTATTTTTCCTTTGAAGAAAAATACTTTTTATGTGATTAACAGAAATGAAGAAAGTAAGAAAATCTACCATGTATTTAACTCTGTAATGGCTGATGGCTATAACATTTTGGGTCAGGGAATGTTATTTATATTTAGTAAATTGGAGTCAGGATACCAATTTGATGGTGAGTACATGTGGTGCTTGTCTTTCCATTCTTGGGATACCTCACTTAGTAGAATGCGTTCTAGCTCTATCCAGGAGTATACAA
>NW_012147841.1:2564486-2570308 GCF_000956105.1 Propithecus coquereli
AAAATCACAATAGTCTTTTGTTTACTGTCTTTCTCCTCAACCAGACAGTAAACTCCATGGAAGTAGGAATCACAACTTTTCGTCTTTTTATCCTCAGCGACTAACATTGTGCTTTGCATAGAGTAGGTACTTCAGGTATTTGCTGAATGATTTAAAGAAGAAAAACATCTTAGGAAAATCAAACGAAGTGGTTAGGATTGGGTGAATAGAAATTGTAAACTGGGGAAAAAGAAGATAAGAGATGAAGCTAAAGATATTAGAAATTCATTAAAGTTTTACAGTTGATGAAGAACACCCATTCTCAAAAAGTGATGTCAGTTTCTCTACATCCATAGTTTTCACAAAAAAATCTAGAAAATTTTGAAGCAGTTCTAAGGAGTATGTTATGAGTAAGAACATTTTTGCATGTAGGAAACTATCTAGATATGTATGTATGAGATGCCTCTCAACTTTTTTAACTAATTGTATTACCAAAGGGACCACAGCCTGTGACTGCTCCCAAACATCCTAAGTCCTAAAACTGCACCAACAGGAAGCAAATTAAAAGCTCTACAGCCCCTAAGAATTGCAGTCCCTCCAATGGACTGCAATAAGGGACAAATGACAATGTCTCTTAGAATACAAAGCAAGGCCAGGGAGGATGATAGGAAATATATAAGAGAACCCACCCTCTACTCATGGAATGCAGATACAGGGGCCATTAGATCCAGTGACTAAGGCTGTTATTTCACTTTTGAAGCAGATAGGGCAGATAGATTTTGTAAATTTTGGTCAATGGGATTTGTTTATTGGTATGAGCCAGTAAATACTGCCTATTTTTATTCTTTACATTTCTCAATGGCAGTTTTATGGCAGCTATCCTGTTTTTACAGTTATTCTAAAATGGGCATTTACCAGCTGCAGGTAAGGGCCAGTAGATAACTTATCTTTTATTTATAGTGGGTCAGAACATGAGGAGTGATATCCTGACATAATAGAAAGAATGACAATTCATTCCTGGACTTTGAACTGGGTCCAGTAATTATGGTCTTTGGGATTATTCTTGAAGTAGGGGTGAGTAGATTCTCTGTGTAAGGAAAGGGGTGCATATATATCTGACTGGACACAGTACTCTGCTTTAGAAAAGACGATTTGATACCTGTTCTTCACTTCTTCAATAATAGTTTTTGCTAAGGACATAGCCAACCAGCTAAAGAGTATGTTTTCAGCCTTCCTTACAGGTATGTCCATGTTTCTATGCTTTGGACAAAAGAGTGTGACTGAATCTAATGTAAGGAAATGCTTAGTCACATCCTTAAAGTAAGAGAATGCTATGCATTTCCTTCTTGAGCTATGCGAAGTTTTCAATAGAATAATTTACCTCTCAGAACTTACTGAGTGTGGACTGATAAGTGTGATTAGTAATTAACTCAATATAAATTTCTATTAATTTTACCAAAAATATATCAGCTTTAAAAATACTAAAACATAGCTCAGTGTGTGAGGAGGGCATTATTTTAATCTTCATACTGCATAGAATTCAGACACTATGACAGGTGCTGAGGCTACCATCTTATATATAGGATGGATGTGTAGATAAAGAAGAGGGAGGAAAAGGGAGGCCCAGATACTGTGGGGGCTACCATATTATCAGCCTTGAACTTCTGTTATTTTAGTTCCTGTTACAGAAGCTCAACCAATATTTTGATTATTAAAGTAACAATGGAGAATTTTTATAATTTTCCTTTCAGTTTCTTCATATTTAAAATGGAGATAATTGTGGTTACTTCTTAGGATTAATCATTAATATGATGATTATTTGTTAATGTGACAATCAAATAAGATTATGAATTCAAAGCACTTAATATAGTCTCTGGTACATGGCAAGGATTTAAAAAGTGGTAATTATTATAACAAACAAGTTTAGTTGTACTTTAACTCTTTGGTATACAGGAAAAACCCACAATTGAGTGATATTCTGCTCCATACTTGGCCCTCCTCACATGCTAAGCTATAATATTTCTCTTTTACAGGTAAACTTATAGTAATAAGTTTTACTACTAAATTGACATTATAAATATTAAAAATGATAATGCATACACAGTGCTTACCACATGCCTGGAAAAGTAAGTCTCACCTTAGTACATTAATAATAGCACATTTTAGCTAATATTATAGTTTCTAACTTCTTATTTTGAAATAATTATAGATCTATAGAAAGTTTGAAAGAAATGTAGATCCTCTTTGGATCCTACTTTAAATTCTTTACCATTGATTGTACAAAGGTCACAATCTCCACTACGTAATTAAATAAAAACAAAGTCTATATCCTTTTGAAAGAAGTTTTCTCCAATACATTTGCTGCTAAAAGGAGAAGAAAAAGAGGAAGAGGAAGAGAAGAGAAAGAAGAAAGGAAGAGGAAGAGGAAGGAGATGAAGGAGGAGGAGGAGTCAGAAGAGGAAGAAGAGAAGAAGGAGAAGAAAGAAGAAGAAGAAGAAGGAGGAGGAGGAGGAGAAATACAGATTGAGTTCCAAGCACCTTATACCCAGCCTCCTTCTGTGTTAACATCTAGAATAATTATAATACATTATTAATGTCAGGATAGTGACATTGGTAAAATTCATAGATCTTATCCAGATTCTTCCAGTTGCAGATATACTCGTGTGTGTGTGTGTGTGTGTGTGTGTGTGTGGCGCGCGCGCCTAGCTCTATGAAATTTGATCACATGTGTAGCTTCCTGTAACCATCAACAAAATCAAGATACTTAGCTCTACCATCACCATAGTCTCCTTCCTGTTACCTGTATTAGGGTTATCCAGAGAAACAGAAGCAACAGGTTACAGATATAGATGATCCAGATGATACAGATGGTGATAGAGATAGAGATGAAGAGACTTATTATGGAAATTGGCTCATACTATTATGGAGGCTGAGAAATCCCATGATATGTCATCTGTAGATTGGAGAACCAGGAACAATGGTGACATAATTTAGAGTCCAAAGGCCTGAGAATCAGAGTGGAGAGTGGTATAAAACCCAGAGTCGAAAGGCCCAAAAATAGGGCAGAGGAAGGTGAATATCCCAGGTCAAGAAGAGAAAGAGAGAATTTGCCCTTACTCCAAATTTTTGTTCTATTTTTGTCAACAGATTCATTGTGTGTATCCACATTGGTGAGGGCAGATCTTTTTACTCACTCTACTGATTCAAATTTTAATTTCTTCTAAAGAAACCCTCACAGACACATCCAGAAATAATCTTTTACCAGTTATCAGGGGACCCCTTAGCCCATTAAAGTTGATGCATATAAATAACGACTACACTAAACTTTTGTAGCTATACTGCCTCCTCCCATCCTTAACTCCTGGCAAGCAATGATATGTTCTTTATCTTAAAACTTTTATTTCATATTTTCCTATAATGTGAATAATAGAAAAGTATAATTTCATGCCAATTGTCCCTTTAAGCAATATTTATGTTTCAAAAAATATTATAATAGTTCCTTATAGAATAATATAGCTGAAATACTTATGTTTCTATCTTTATGTGCCTGATCATTTCATTAAGAGTTATTTTTCAAAACTAGCAAAAACAAAAATATTTTTTAAATTGTAAGAACTTGTAAGAAGTTGTAAGAACTGGTTGCTGCCATTTGCAGCTCCCATGGGAATCACAAAAAGGCAAGGAAGGAAAGATACTAACATTGATAAACAATAAAGGATTTGGGGGAAATAATGTATCTACAAATTTTCCTTGAACTGAGGAAAGGAGTAATTTTTTTGATTGCAAAGTCAGTGGTGAAAGTTCCTGTCTAGCCACTAAAAAGGTGGGTATTAAACTTCTGCATGTTTTGTGGAGAGTGTATATATGTAAGCATTTGAAATGGCCTTGGCCACTACAATGCATTCAAAGTCAAACAAGTCGTAAGTTGTAGAGCTAAGTGCAAATAAATTCTGTCAAATTCCAAAGGCCTTTATTTTGCCTTGAGAATCAAGCTCAACTATATTCATTCCCTGTTGCAACATAAAGCACACACCATTTCTTATACTACCAAATGACTATTCATGTTAAAGGATTTATAAGTAAACAAAAAAACCAATTGTTTTCCTTCTCACTGACTTCATCTTACAGAGTTTACTCTTGATATCTATTCAATAAGCTAATTTTTAATACACTATAATAGATTTTGGGTTTATCTCTAGCACGTTGATGCTCCACAAGTTGCTCGGTATGTCTTACAACACGGTGAGTAAAGAAAGAGGTTATCTCAAAAGTCACATGATCTGGGTTCAAATTGTGGCTCTATTGTTCACTATAATGTGACCACGGGCAAATCAGTCCACTTCTCTGACTCTTTCTTTTTTTTATCCATAAATCATGAGTTATAATAATACCCACTTCATAGATAGGGCTCCTATGTTAAATGAAATCAATCATCTAAATGGCATAGTATATTTCCTGGCACATAGTAAGCATATTAAATTAGAAATACTCCTATTAGAGTGGTAAAGGTATACCAGACACTCTATTAATTCTCAAAGACTTAAAAGTGAATAAAATATTGTCAGCTGATATGAATAAGCTCAATATTCAGTAGGTGTTAATTTCTAAAATAGACGTTTACACTAGGTATAGCAGTAACATAGCATAGAGTGGGCAACTATATCTAAGGAAATTAGCCATGGGTTTCTTCAAGAAGTGTCATTTGATTTTAGCCTAAAAGAATAAATAGGAAATTAATAGGAGAACAAAGATGAGTCAAGGTGTTGCAGGAAGCATGAACCACATGTGTAAAAAAGGCAAAGAGACAAGGCATTTTGAAGGAAAATGTAGTTTGGTTTTGGTAAAGAATGGCATATAATAGGGAAAATGATAAAAGCTGAGGCCAGATGGGAAATTGAAATATAGGTAATGGATTCTATATTAAGGAATGTGGCTATTTTTATCAGAAAATTGGAGGAAATTATTCTTTGACAGATTTTTTAATAAGGAAAAAATATGATCCCTTGAAGGTCAGTGAAAATTAACTACAAGGAAACTTCACAAGGAAATTAAAAAAAATTAAGCCATGAAAATAAATAATCACAATAATCGACCTAAAACTAATGTTACTGAAATTTTACATCCTTGTCTTATTCTCGACTGAAAAAAGAAAAAAAAACGTATTTACAGATTGTGGCTCCTAGGAAAGTTATTAAAACAAATCTAAATATAATGAGCAAGCTGAATTAACAAAGCAGGTGGTGTAGAGGAGTGATTTAGACATGTCTCAACCACCCTACATGAATTAAGCTATTTATATTGTATCATTATCATTAGCGTTACAGTTATTAGCTAGATGAAAAAAGGGACAAGAGGTTAAGGGTACATTTTACAGACATAAAAGATGTATTTAACATTCTAGAAAGTTGCAAAGCCAAGATAGATACAGATTGGTTTTATCAAGATATTTTGAGGAATTCTAAGAGAAAATAAAATAAAATGAAAAGTTCAAACAGAAATTAGTTTTAAATGACATTCAGTGAGATTGTTAAAAGATAATGGAAGTGCTGTCATTGATATCTTTAAAATTACGAACTTAGTTTTCACTGATAAAATATTTTCAGTGTTTTATCTGATTATATCAATAAGCTAAATAAAATTTATAACTCTACTAAAATAGCTTTGCTTCCTGTAAGATGTATTAAATTTGATACTGGTTAAATTTTCATAATCTTTTAGTAATTCAATGACTGGCTTGTGAGAATTCTCCAATGCTTTAAGGAATTCCCTTATAGAAATATTAACCAAATAGTTTATACCCTTAACACACATGTAAAATTATTATACATATTATAATATTTTTA
>NW_012147841.1:2572060-2587090 GCF_000956105.1 Propithecus coquereli
CTGCCTCAGCCTCCTGAGTAGCTGGGACTACAGGCATGCACCACCATGCCGGCTTATTTTTTCTATATACTTTTAGTTGTCCGATTAATTTCTATTTTTAGTAGAGACAGGGTCTCGCTCTTGCTCAGGCTGGTTTTGAACTCCTGAGCTCAAATAATCTGCCTGCCTCGGCCTCCCAGAGAGCTAGGATTACAGGCATGAGCCACCGCGCCCGGCCCAGGACTTTATGGTTTTATTACTAAATTTTACCAAACTTATAAAGAACTAACACCAATTCTTCTCAAAGTATTCCAAGAAGTTGAAGAAAAGGGAACTCTTTTTAACCCTTCCTATGATAGCATTACCATGATACCAAAGGACAGAAAACAAAAGTAAAACTACAAGCCAATATCCCTGGAGAACACAGACATATAATCCTCAACAAAAATTCAGCAAACTGAAACCAACAATACATCAAAAAAAAATACACCATGAACAAGTGAAATTTATCCCAAAGATGCAAGAATGGTGCAACATACACAAATCAATAAATGTGATACATTACATCAAAAGAATGAAGGTCAACAATCATGAGATCATCTTAATAGATGAAGAAAAAGCATTTGATAAAATTCAACATCCCTTCATGATAAGAACTCTCAACAAATTAGACACAGAGGGAACATATCTCACCATATGTAAGGCCATATATGACGAACCTAGAGTTAACAGTATACTGAATGGGGAAAAGCTGAAAGGCTTTCCTCTAAGAACAGGAAAAAGATGAGGATGTCTAGGTTTACCATTTTTATTCAACCTAGTACTGGAAGTTCTAGCCAGAGCAATCACGTTAGAAAAAAGGAAAAGTCATTCAAATTTGAAAGGAAGAAGTCAAATTGTCCCTCTTTGCAAATGACATGATTTTATATATAGAAAATCCAAGAGACTCCACCGAAAACACTTCTTAGAACTGATAAACAAATTCAATAAATTTGCAAGATATAAAATCCACATATAAAAATCAGTAGTGTTTATGACAACTACCAAAAAAAAAAAAAATACCTAGGAATAAATTTAACCAAAGAGGTAAAAGACCTCTACAAGGAGAACTACAAAACACTGATGAAAGAAATTGAAGAGGACACAAATGGAAATGCATTCTATGCTCACAAATTAGAAGAATTAATATTGTTAAAATGACCATACTGTCCAAAGCAATCTGCAGATTCAATGAACCTTTTATAAAAATACCAATGATATTCTTCACAGAAATTACAAAATTAAACCTAAAATTTGTATGGAGTCACAAAAGAGCTCGAATAGCCAAAGCAATCCTGAGAAAAAGGAACAGGGCAAGAGGCATCATGCTACCTGACTTCAAAATATGCTGCAAAGCTATGTAACCAAAACAACATGGATTGGTATTAAAACAGATGCATAGGCAATGGAACAGAATAGAGAACCTAGAAATAAATCCACATATTTACATCCAACTGGTTTTCAACAAAGGCTCCAAGAACAAACTGATTTTCAACAAAGTCTCTGAGAACATACACTAGGGAAAGGCCATAATCATCAATAAGTAATGCTGGAAAAACTGGATTTTCATATGCAGAAAAATGAAACTAGACCCCTATTTTTTACCACCTACAAAAATCAACTCAACGTGGATTAAACGTTTAAACATAAAACCCCAAATAATGAAACTCCTAGAAGAAAACATAGGTGAAATGCTCCAGAACATTGGCCTAGAAGATTTTATGGCTAAGACCTAAAAGGCACAGATTACAAAAACAAAAATAGACAAAAGAATATTAAACTATTAATATGATGCTTCTGCACAGCAAAGGAAACAATCAACAGAGTAATGAAATGACATGTTGAATGACAGAAAATATTTCCAAACTATTAATCCAATAAGTAACTAATATCTACAATACATAAGAAACTCAAACAACTCAACATAAAAATAAACAAATAAATTATCCCATGAAAAAGTGGACAAACAATCTGAATAGATATCTCTCAAGACAAGACACACAAATGGCCAAAAAGTACATAAAAAATGTTCAACATCACTACTCAGCAGGAAAATACACATAAAAACCATGAAATATAATCTTACTTCAGTTATAATGGCAATTATCAAAAAGACAAAAAGAACAAGTTATGGTGAGGATGCAGAGAAAGGGAATTCTTATCCACTGTTAACGGGAATATAAATTAGAACAGCCAATGGAAAACAGTATGGAGCTTTCTCGAAAAACTAAAAATAGAACTACCATATGATCTAGCAATTCCACTGCAGGGTATTTATTCAAAGGAAAGGAAGTCAGTACATCAAAGGAATATTTGCACCTCCCATGTTTATTATAGCACTACTCACAATACCTAAAAAATGGAATCAACCTAAGTGTCCATCAATGGATGAATGGATAAAGAAAATGGGGTATAAATATATAATGAAATACTGAATGAAATCATGCCATTTGCAGCAACATGAATGGAAAGGGAGGGAATTCATTATGTTAAGTGCAATAAAACAAGCAGAGGATGATAAATATTGCATATTCTAACTCATATGTGGGAGCTAAAAAAGTTGATCTCATGAGGGTAGAGAGTAGAATGGTGATTGCCAGAGGCGGCGGAGGGTGTGTTGTGGGTGAGGATGACAAGAGGTTATTTAATGGGTACAAAACATACAGCTAAATATAAGGAATAACTTAGAGTACTTGATAGCACAGTATGGTTACTAAAGTTAACAATAATATATTTCATATTTCAAAATAACTAGAAGAATAGATTCAAAATGCCCTCAACACAAAAAAAATGCTAAAAAGTGATGGATGTCCTAAATATGCTAATTTAATCATTACACATTGTATTCATGTATCAAAATACCACATATACCCCATAAATGTGTATATTATCAAAAAATGTTTAAAAAGCAAACATGCAAACACAAGAAGGAAAAATACTTCAAAAACAAAAAAAACCCTGCATATGTAAAATTCCTTTATTGAGCATTGCAGAAAGAATTTTCTAACAAAATAATTTATTAATAAATAAATTACCTGAAAATACTTATGGCAGGTTCATTTACTGGTTATTTCATACACACACACACACACACACACTATTTATGTTATTGTTCTAACAGTAATGAAAGCTAAGGTATTTTGTCAGACCTGGTCAAAAGTATATGAACTTAGATGACTTTGTTGTTGAAAATGATTATGTCTGAGAAACAAAGAAACTATGAATAGAATGATGTTTTGTCGAAATGGGACCGAGATGGTTCATCATAGCCACTATGCTTCTGAGTGTCATGGAAGTCAGCTTAGTTTAAGTGGTCACAAGCCCTCTTCCAGGGTTTGACTATGGTACAAGTGCTAACTTGCATACTGCCACTTCAGATCGCATGACCCTGCACAAACTAATTGACCTCTTTGCTCTCAGGGCTTTTATTGATTCAATAGAAATAAAAATAGTAGCTAAGCCATGAGGTTGTTACAAGGATCAAATAACATATTTTAAAGCACTTAGAACTGTATCAAGAGTAGAGTCAGCATTATATAACTGTTAGCTATTTTTTTATAAAAATAACTTTTTTTCTATTTATTATAGTTTTCGTTTCCCCAATTTCACTACGTATGCATGTACACACACACACATGCACACACACACACACACACGCATCAAGGTATTACAAAAAGCAAGAAGCACATGTGCAAAGGTGATGAGACAAGTCATTGTTTTCAGGCATAATGTGGCTTGTTTCCAGGAGAGAATCAATAGAAGGAAATGGTGGGAGCTAGGGCAAGATAGGAAATTGAGATCCAGAGAATGTTGTGTATATAGAGAGATAGTTCTCAAATACTTATTGATCTTACTACATTTCCTCGAAAAGACAACACTAATTTACACCTTTATTTCAAATACATACAAAAGCATTCATCGAGCACCCACTGAGTGTGTGAGACAGAGCTAGGTGCCACAGCACATTCCATAATAAACAGAAAGTGATTATAGCTTTCAAGAATATTAATCTATTAGAGTACATAAAAATAATAGAACACCAATCTCTTCAATAAAATGTCGAATGTGATTAATGGGATATTTACAAAATACTCTTAATATTTACTGTTCAGAGCAATATGAAAAGGCCACATCTAGTTGGAGAAATAAGGGATAGTTTTAAGTAGGGAGTGGTATTTAAGTAGATGCACAAGAGAAGGGTAAGATTTCAGCATCTAGAATTGTAATTTATAGCATCTTTCCATATTTTCAGTGAAATGTCACAAACTCTTTTTTTTTCTTCTATGCAACATAAAACTGTGTACTATATTATTATGCAATTTCCAACAGAAGCCTGGTTAGGGTTATTAATGTATTTCAGATTGTCTTCCTCAATATCCTTTTTAAGGGCACGTTCAAATTAAATAAGTGATGTGATTGAAACATCTTCTAACTTCCTTATATCAGAAGCCTAGGCCAGATGTTGCCTTAGCTGGCAGGGAGCCCTGGTTTTCTTGGGCTGGGACAACAAAGTCGAACATCTCATTAAATATTTACCTACACATTGTCAAAAATTCAAGACTAAATTACTTGAAACAATTCAAAAAATTGAAACAATATATCAGAGAGATAGATTTGTGTTGATAATATTTCCATAATTCTTGTTATTAAAATTGCACATTGTGAAGAATTAAAAATGTCATTTAGTAAACAAAAATGAAAAGCAAGTATTGACCAAAAAATTCTTCAGTTAGACTTTAGTGCTATAAACTTTTCAGTATAAAAGATATTAACAAGCCGATAAGGTCATTTTCTGGGCCAAACATACATTATTCAAGAGGGAAGCACTAGCAGACCATGGTGACCTCAAGAAAGTTAAAAAGTGCAGCCTTGCATACAGCATTCCAAACACAGGAGCAGTGAATAAGTAACTCTGATGCTTAATTCTGAAAAGATATATTTTCCTTAACCTTTGTTTTTGTGCTCAATATTAAGTGTTACATTCTCTAGCATGTTATTTTCCCCAGCTTTGCTTGGTTGGAATTTCTTCAGATAGCAAGATATAAAAGATTGTAATAACAGAGAAAGGCAATTATGAGACTGAATCTCAGCAGAAATGTGGGGAATGCAACATAGTATAAGAGAAAAAGCACAAGATTTGAAAAGGACAGAATGAGATTCCATTCAAGCTCTGCCATTTAATGACATCGTGACCTTTCCAGGTCACTTGATCTCACTAAGCATCACCATTAAAGTGACTGGTAATGCCCTCCCTGAGTTGTTGGGAAGGTTAAATGTGATAAGATATTGGGAGCATCTACTTTACCATATCATATACCCTGTAGACTCTGTAATGTAATGTAGTTTCTTGCACTTTCTATGGAAATACAGATATGGAAATCATAAGTATGGAAATAATTTTTAAAAATATAACCAATGATCTAATTATAAAATTTGAGTTTCTTTCTGTAGTTCTCATCCTATTTCATTGACCTTTGTTGTTCCCCCATGCCCATTTATGAAATGTCTCCTTCAAGTATTTTCCTTTCTTTTTCTCATTTTACATCTCAGACAATTATTTCTTAATCTCTTTTGTGTGCTTTTCTTTTATGGATTATCCTTAAGTATTATATATGTTAGTATTTATTAGGATTTCATCTTTGATTCTCCTTCTTTATATTACTGAATGACTTAATTTATCTATATGGATTAACTTCCACTGTTAAGTCAATATGTCTAAAATCTTAGCTCTTGTGCTTCATATATTTTATTCACAAATATCTAAACTGTATTCACATTAGTGTACCAAACCAAATCTTTATCTTTCCTGCCAAACCTAATCCTCTGTAGCAGAAAATAAAAGTAAAATCTTAGTTATGTGATTTTTTTCCCACTTACCCACAATATTCAAGCCATTACCAGGTTCTGTCGATTCCATTTTGTAAATATCTCTTGAACTGATTAACCTCTTACCATTCTCACTGCTACCATGCTAGTTTTAACCTTCATCAATCTTCTATTCTATTAAAAATAGTATCTTTATTCATCTCCAAGCCGTTAACCCTCATTACCCAGTATAAAAGCTACTAACCACATGTGGCTATTGAGCACTTGAAATTACATGGCTAGTCCAGATTTGAACATGCTATGAGTGTAAAATACACACACCAGACATACCATGATAAGAAGAATATAAAATATCATATTAATAATTTTATATTGATTATATATCAAAATCATAATATTGTGGCTATATCAAAAGAAATAAAATACTATTAAAATTAATTTTATCTGTTTTCTTTTACATTTCAGAAATTTTTAAAAGGACCTATGTGGTTTGCATTTTACTTCTGTAAAGGCACCTCAGTCTAACCCATCCCTCCCTTTTCTTACCAGAGTTATATTTCTATGATGCAAATTGGATTGTGTTATTCCATGCATGAATCCTTTTGAATAGATTCTTAATATCTTGAATCAGGGGTACCTCATTGTACAATTATAGAATAAAAGGAGAATGATGTTACCTTCAGTTGTACAATTCTACCTACAAGGCAAGCTTAAATTCTCTCCCATGACTTAAGAGTCTTCTTAATTTATCTTGCCATGTTTATTCACATCATACCCTGGCCCAACATTGAACCCTGACCACTTTAGCCACACTTGATTAGTTGCATTTGCAAACAATCTAATCACTTTTATGACTTTATATCATCTACGATGCTGTTTTTAAAGCTTGAACATTCTCTTGTCTAAGTAATTACTTACTAATTTTCAAGGTCTAACTGAGACCTCAACTCTCTGGAAAGGATTTTCCTTCTAACCCCCTACCAAGAAGAACTAATTATTGTGGGAAACGTGGCCAGTGTTCCCTGAAAAAAACCAAGTCCCTTTGGTAGAGTTGCAAGGGATAAGAAAATAATAGAGAGAAATGGAAAACTGAAGAAATAAAAGAATACACTGAGACAAAGATATAGTTTTATAAGTTTATAAAGATTATAGGCAAAGCGGGAGCTCAGGGGGCTTAGACCTCTCCGTTGGTCTCAAAAAGCCCCAAATGAGGTCTTACATGGTAACTTATAGGAAATAGTGAACAATTGTCAGGGGTAACAGATTTACGTAACAGCAGGTAGTTCCTCTCAGGTTAACAGCTTTTTAAAAGGCTTTTACAGAAGGCTTCTACAGATTCTTTAACTAATTCTATTTACATGAGCAAACGGTTACAAAGTCTTTTAAAGGTTAATTTCTAAATTCTAAGGTAAGTTTATCATTTAAACAGAGGGGTTAAACAGAGATATGTAAGCTCCATGTTTATTAGGTTATTGGGAATGGAGACAGGTAGTCTAGAGTGGTTTAAACAAAAGCTTTGCTTTTAGCCATTCGGGAAGCTGTCGTTTCCGGGAAGCTGTTTGTTCTGGAGGGCACTCCATTGTCAGCTCTCAGCCTAGAGTTTTTAACAGATTGACTTGTGCATTACAAAGCAAATTCAATTCTTTAGGTCTGAGAAACGCGGCGCTTCATGGGATACAGCCGCTACTGCCTTTCAGAGACGCCCTTCAGAGTGTAACAGCATTCGAAATGCAAACCAACACGTTCACATATTCTTTCAGGGCAAAGCACTGTAAAACTCCTAAGACAAATCCTGTCCCCAAACACATTTAATATTAATTCATGGAGCGACAAATTATTTTCTTCTTTGTTCTTGGTAACCCTTAACCCATGCCTGTATTTTGTACTTATTACTTATAAAGATTGGTTTATATGCATGTCTCTTACATTGGTATACTAATGGTTAAGACAAGAAACTATGATTTATTTGCTCAGCCCACATGTTTCTTCTCTACCTGCATTCTATTCTGCAGTAGTCTAATTCCTCTTCCTTAATAGAAAGATAGATCTAGACTTGGGTAGGCCCAGAGAAAATACTGGGAATTTTGGCATTCTTTGAAAAACTATAAATCCTTTGGAATATAGAGTAATGCAGTTAGTTTTCACCTAAAAGTATAAACAATGGATGTTAAATGAAATAAGCAAGGCAAAAGAAGATAAACAGCACATAATCTCACATATATGTGGAATCTAAAAAAGTTGAACTCATAGAAGTAGAGAGTAGAATGGTGGTTATCAGGGGCTGTGTGTGTGTGAGGGGGGTGGTTGGGGAGATATTGGTCACAGGATACAAAATTTCAGTGAGATGGGAAAATTAAGTGCAAGAGACCTATTGTACAATACGGTGACTATAGTCAATAGCAATGTGTTGCATTGAAAATTGCTGAGCAGATTTTTCTTGTTCTTACCACAAAAAAGTATGTGAAATAATGCATATGTTAATTAGCTCAATTTAGGCATTGCACAATGTATACATATTTCAAAATAACATGTTATATCCAATAAATATATAATTTTTAAAAATACACTGTATTATGTATATATTGAAGATACACAATATGATATAGGATTCATACAGATAGTAAAGCAGTCATTATAATCAAGTTAATTAACATATCCAGCATATCCATATTTAACCTTTTTTTTTTTGGTTTTTGTTTTTGTGGAAAGAGAGTCAAAATCTACCTATTTAGCAGAAATCCCAAATAGTGTACCTAGGGCTCTAGACTTGTTCATCCTATGTCTGTAACTTTGCATCCTCTGACCTACATCTCTCATTTTTTCCTTCACCCCAGCCCCTGCCTGGTAGCTATTTTCTTCTTTATCTCTGCATACTTTTTGTCTTGCTATCAATTTTTTTATTTTATTTATTTATTTTTTGAATAAAAGCTGACCAATTTATTTTTCAAGAGTGGCTAAAAAGAATAACAAGAAAAATAATTGTAGACACAATTTACTGATGAAGATATATTTGTATATGAAAATAATAATTACAATTTTAGCTATTTGAATCCAATGATATATGATAAAATAATACATCATGGTCAAAGGTTTTATCTTGCTAATACAAAGACAGTTTAACATCAGAATATATCAATGTAAATCGACACATTAATGAAAATAAAGAAGAAAATTCTTATGATTAAATAGATGCAGAAAAAAAGGATTTCATAAAATTCAGTACCAATTATGAGTGATTAAAAAAGAAACTAAGAAAACCAGGATAGAAAGATATTTCCTCAACTTAAAAACGTTATATATCAACAACACACAACAAACAGATATACTCAGAATTTTAGAAGTATTTTCTTTAAAATCACGAACACAAAAGGGCACCCAATGTTACCAATAGTATTCAGGATAACAGAGGTCACATATTTAGGAGTTTCCTAGGTAAACTTGTAGAAATTACTACACATTAACATACTATAAATACATATAAATACACATACTATATATATATATCTATAAAATATATATGTATATGAGCAACTCACTTATTTCCCAAACTAGCTTAGTGAGAGGAATCACTTTTACAAGCCAGAAGGGATTGGTACCTTATTTATTTTTTATTTCAGCATATTATGGGAGTATAAATGTTTAGGTTACATATATTGCCTATGACCCACCCAAGTCAGAGCTTCAAATGTGTCTCTGCATTTTGACTTATTTTTTTAAGATTCCACACACAAATGAGATCATGCAACATTTTTCTTTGTGTATTTGGCTTATTTCACTTAGTGTAATGATCTCCAGGTTAATCCATATTGTGGCAAACAGCAGGATATCCTTCTTTTTAAGGCTGAATAATATTGCATTATGTGTAAATATGACAATTTCTTTATCCATTCATCCATCGACAGACACTTAGGTTGTTTCCATATCTTGCCTGTTGTAAGTAAAGAAAGCTGCAGTGAACATGGAAGTGCAGGCATCTTTATGAGATGATGATTTTATTTCTCTGGATATGTACTCAGAAGAGAAATTGCTGGGTTATATGATATTAATCGTTCTAAATTTCTTTAGGAACTGCACCAATATTCATTCCCACCAACAATGTTCAAGGGTTCCCTTTTCTCCACATCCTCACATTCGACAAACTGTGTATTCCAACATTTGTTATCTTTTGACTTTTTTTTTTTTTTTGAGACAGAGTCTCACTCTTTTGCCCAGGCTGGAGTGAGTGCCGTGGCGTCAGCCTAGCTCACAGCAACCTCAAACTCCTGGGCTCAAGCAATCCTCCTGCCTCAGCCTCCCGAGTAGCTGGGACTACAGGCATGTGCCACCATGCCCGGCTAATTTTTTCTATATATTTTTAGCTGTCCAATTAATTTCTTTCTATTTTTAGTAGAGACGGGGTCTCGCTCTTGCTCAGGCTGGTCTCGAACTCCCGAGCTCAAACAATCCGCCCGCCTCGGCCTCCCAGAGTGCTAGGATTACAGACGTGAGCCACCGTGCCCGACCTATCTTTTGACTTTTTGATAGTAGTTATCCTAATAGGTGTGAGACGATATCTCATAGTGGCTGATTTGCATTTCTCTGATGATTAATAATGTCGAGCCCCTTTTCACATACCTATTGTTCATTTTTTATGTCTTCTTTGGAAAAATATCTCTTTTGCCCATTTTTAATGGAATTATTCTTTCCTACTATTGAATTATATGTTTTCTTTGTAGATTTTGGATATTAACCCTTTATCAGACACAGGGTTTATAAATATTTTCCCAATGTATAGGTTACTGTTTCATTTTTGTGGATTGTTTCCTTTGTTGCACAGAAGCTTTTCAGTTGATGTAGTCTCATTTATTTATTTTTATTTTATTCTGTTTTATTTTTTTTTCACCACAGAGAACAAAGTTGCCAAATTCTCATCCCAAAATACAAATGATAATTTCACTACCTTATGCCCATTTTGGTTAAATAAAGAATCAAAACTTACCCAAATTTGCCTGAGATTCTTTGGATCAATGTCTATGCTCTGTCACCAATGTAAATTTCAGTGGTTTTTCTGACTCCATAAAACAATGACAACAATAACGACAACAACAAAATTATAGTTGACTTTAAAAAAAATGGAGAATGTTATTGAAAAGATTATTAGAGGCCCACAGAATTAATGGAGATTGAGATATTTGACTTGAGAATGGAGAGGAACTAAGATATTTCCAAATTGTTAATAAGCAGATAACTCTATCCATCCTTGGTTGCAATGCCCTTACTATAGCTGTGTAGGGAGTCTTCAGAAGCCTCAACTGAAAATCTAGGGCAGATATTCCTTTTATGGAGGTAGAATCTCTGCTTCCTGAACACCTCATGAGTGTTGAAATTTCTTAATTCTTTAGCTTCTCAGCAACTGCAACTTTGTTTCTTTAGTGTCTTGCTCCTGAAAGAGTAGTTAAGAAGTTGGCCTTCGAGAGAGCATAAGAGAAATGTAGGTGTCACTTTCGGCCAGTTTCCTCCTACTGGGTTATTGAAAGATACATTGAATCCTAGTTCCTTTGCCCAGCTAAATCTCTGCAAGTTTCAGGCTCTTTTAGCCTCTTTTGTCCACATAAAAAAAAAGAGGCAAATGTCACAGGGGAAAAATGGAGGCATACGTAAGGCTCACCTCAGAGTTTTACCTTATACTCTGACATCTTTGCCCCTCAGTTCTGAGTTCCTTGATTGTTCTCTAATGTTTCGATCAGTTGGAATTTATATTTTGTCCAGATTTCAAAGATGTTTTCAAAATGGTTTTATATTAGAAGGTACTCCATCTTAGGCAGAAGGTGAAGAACCTCCAATAGCAGAGTCTTTGAGAAGTCGATAATTCAGACTTTCTAATTAGGTTCACATGATGAATGACAGAATCATTCATCAAGATAGCAGATATAGGAAAAAGAATAATTCTAGAAGGGATTCTTGGAAGGAGTGGTAAATAATACCTACAGTTTAATATTAATATATTATGAATTAATATTAGAGTGAGAAAAGATAGGTGGAATGTATAACGCTTCACAAATTTCATGCATACTAATGTTATTACTGGATGTATAAGACTGAGTCACTCGATTATAAATAAATGTGCCATGTTCGCATAGCTGATGTTTTGGTTGCATGTCTCTGATTGCAAGGTAAGTCACACATGTGGAACATACATACACACATACACAATCTGAAGCAAACATAAAAAATATATTAATACTGTCTTCAAGTGAACACTTACAATGATGCTGTCGTAATATGAGAGATTTTTCACCACAAATCACATTATTTCAAACACTGTCAAGATGATATGTCAAGAGTTCTACATAGTGGTCATGAAATATATTACCCAACCATACTTACAAAGTCAAAGAACTTTCACATAATTCTACCTAGAGTAAAATTGTAACTTCACAGTTCCTCTAGGATAAATCTTGGTGTGCATTGGTTCAAAGTGTTGGAATATATTAGATTCTGAGAGAAAAAATTTAAACAGAATTTCTGATGTCTTATTTGTTTTATTTGTAATTGTCAGTCTTAGTTTGGTAAAGTTGATCCATGATCTTGTCTTTTTTGTGTGTGCATCAGATAATAAATCTTAAAATATAATAAATTCAGGCTGTTTTCTCAGGTGAACCATACTCTTTCTAACCAAAGTGCTATCTTTTTGAGCAGAAATTTAATAAAAATTTTAAAAAATCAAGTCTGGTAAAATTTTATGTATTAAATTTGTCAGATGCCGAAGAAAGTTCACAGAGGTCTAAGGGGAAAAAAGAAACTTTTCAAATGGATAATTGTTCCAAAGGTCATAAGGTGTATTCAGAGCCTTTAAACTAATTAGATTGAAAAGCTTGATTCAGCAAATGCAGTTTACTTACTATAAACCCCATTTGACCTCCTCCAGGTTTAGAAATGATTTCCATTACTTTTGACATTAGTATGATGCCTCTATAACATTTCTTCAATGTAAGAGGGCTAACCTTCAACCCTGGAGATGATCTGTTGTCCATCTCTTCGCAATCATTAGCAAATGCATAAAATTTCTGAGAGCTTTAGAGTAGAGTGTACTTATCTTTTGCTTTGGTTTAAATGTGTCCTCCAAAGTTCATCTATTGGAAACTTTATTCCCAATACAACAGTGTTGGGAAGTAGGGCCTTGTAAGAGGTGATTAAGTCATGCTTTCATTAATGGATTAGTGTTGCATGACAGGAGTGGGTTAGTTATCATGAGAGTAGCCTCATTATAAAAGTGAGTTCCACCCACTCTTGCTCTCTCACACTCTCTTGCACTTTTGCCATCTGCCATGGGACAATGTAGCAAGAAGGCCCTCACAAGATGCTGGCACTTTGATATTGGACTTCCCAATGTTCAGAACTATAAGAAATAAATTTCTTATCTTTATAAGTTACCCAGTCTGTGGTATTCTGTTAGAGCAGCATAAATGATCCAAGACATCTTTAAACTTGCTTTTATAAATGAGAATATTTCCCTTTAATTAATATCTACTGAGTGTAATTTCCAACGTTGATAACAGACAACACCATTGTGAAAATAACAAGCAAAGGGAATTAATTTGTTTTTCTAGTTTAATTCACATTATAATTTTGAACAAAAGTCATACAGTGTATATTCTGTGTGACTAAGCACAGATGTTTAGTTAATCTGTCAGTTAATCATCAAAATTAATTATTCTTGTCAACATCACATGGATCTCATTTGCCTTGAATATGTGACTAGAAGAAGATTTAAAAACATAAGTATGCATTATAAAATTAAGGAGAGGTTAGTAAATGGAGAAGCATTTTTTCTTAATTTATATACAATTTACCTAAGCTATTTTATTAATATTTCAGCTTAAATCTCAACACATTACATAATACATAGAAGGAACATTACATATTGGGGAAGTACAAATCAAATATGATGGTTTCCTGGATCTCAGAGATTTCATCTTCTCTAAAAATGACCAGATAATTCAAGTGCCATTATGTCTACTCTAGTGTCCATAGATACTCATTTGACCCAGGACAAGTTGATCCACTACTCCTATGGGAATTTAAACTTCAATGGAGAAAATAATTGACCTGAAGTCACTGGAATCAAGTCACCTAAGCTCAAGAAAGAAGAAGCCATCAAAATCCTACCAGTATAGTACTAAAAGAGCCCTAAACCTCGCTTTAGCTATTACCTCAATTCTATTAGCTACTCTATTTCCAATAATTTTTTTCAAAAGCCTAATGTGTAAGGAATAGGAATTCAACTCTGGAACTAGTGGAAGTATAGCAGGAGGTTATCTCTTTCACACACTCTCATACATGTATTGCTCACTCAGGGAGAGATAGTATAGTATAAGGATGAAGGATAGAGATTTCTGTGATGTAGTCCCAGCTCCAAAATTTATTAAGCTATTTGACATTGGATAAGACACAGCTTTATGTCTCAGTTTTCTCGTCTTTAAAATTGAATGATAATTTCATATATCTAATATAGCTATTGGAATTAAATAAGCTAACAAAACTAAGTGTTATATTTAAACCTAGCACATAGAAAACAATATTTGAGTGTTATCTATTACTATTTCATAGCTAGGAAGTCATAGATAACTACAGTTCTGAGACAAAAAAAAGATTCAGAGCTGGGGAAAATGTAAAAGCAAATTCAAAAGAGGCAGACTGAACGTTAGGATTCTGGGACAGATAGATAATGCAATGGAATTTTCACAAAGAATTGCTTTTTATGACTGAACTTCTTGAAAAGTCATGTACTTAGTTCCAAAGGTATTCCCTATTTTCACATAATAGCACTCAGGATATAGAATCTAAAATTTTATGCTTTTCTTATGCACCGATATTGGAAAAGGAATAATGCTGTTTTATACCAAATGAGAATCCAACCGTGAATTACTGACAATATTAACTAGGTGGTGCCATGGGTGTCCCATCTATTTAAATTTCATCATTTTCATAAAAGAAATTAAGTAGAGATAGATGTGTTTGAAATAATTTATACCTTAGGAGTGTGGCATGATGAAATTATGTCAAATAATAGAAATAATTTCTTAACTAAGACATTAATAACAGGAAAAATTGCCAATTACCCAAGAAGCAATTCTGTAGCTTGATTCTAGCAATATGAATGCTTTAGACAAAGAAAAGTTACTGGAAAACTTTTTTTTTTTTTTT
>NW_012147841.1:2587897-2599669 GCF_000956105.1 Propithecus coquereli
CCATCTTCATATAATTTAAATTTATTGGGGTGATAAATGTGCACAAATAGACAATCGCAACACAAATAATGAGAGTTAAAATGGACGTAAGTAGAAGATAAAGTGTAAACTGGGTTTTTTGTTTGTCTTTTTTATTTTTGTTTTTGTTTTGCAGAGACAGGATGGAGAAGAATAAAGAGTACTAAGTCCTTCTATGGGCGTAGGGAAAGCCGTAGAGAAAGCAACACTGGAGCCAATATTATGTGAAGAGCACTATGAGCAAAGATGTGAAACATAGGAAAACACTTCATCTATAAGAAATAAAACTAGTATGACATTTCTTAAACTTAAAGCACCAAAGAAGACATTTAAGGGAAAAAAAAACTGGTCATGTAGGCAGAGACCAAATCCATATTAGATATATGGAATTATAATTCTATTTGAGAGATGAGAAAACTGAGACGTAGAAAAGCTATATCTTGTTCAAGGTCACATAGCTAAATCATGAAGGAACTATTCTCTGCCTAGGAGTCAATACTATATCTTACAGTGAAAATGTATAAATTGAAGAATTTTTAAACGCTTCCATGCCACTTGGAAAATCAACTTTATTGGTAGGAATCAGGCTGTAAATCATTAGTATTCCATGGGAAGTCAATGAATAAGTGAATGTTAATTGAATTGCAGTAGAAATATTAAATTAAAAAAAACAAATTTTTGAAGTTACTTACTATAAGATATGAACCTTATTATTAATCAATCCCAAAACTACCCAATTCAACCTTTAAAAATGCCAGTATAGTTACAAGGCACTTGAAGTCATCAGGTTTTACAAAACTATTAGAGAAATAAAATTAAATATTCCCCAAAAGCAAATTACTTTCTCTAAACCTAGTATAATCAGAAAAGTCCCTGGATTAAGAGTAAAGAGACCTTAGTTCTAGAGCCTTTACAATTTATTAACAGCTTTGACTACTCTAACAAAGACCTTAACTAACAGCGGTTTAAACAAGGTAAAATTGCATGTCTCTTTGGTTGTAAGTAGTCCCTCATGAATATGGTGGTGCCATGGTGGCAAGAATACAGCATCCTATCTTTTTACTCCACTATGGAGGCTTGGTCTCTTTTTCATGGTTTGAGATGGATCACAACTACCATATAAACATTCCAGCCAGCAAAAAGGGGAAAATTAGGAGAATGTATGCTTCTGGTCATATCTTCTTGGCCATCACTTAATCCCATGGCCTTTCTTAGCTTTAAGAGAGTCTTATGAGTCTGAATTTGAGAAACTATTTAATTTTTTATTAAATCAAAATTTTCTATTGATTAATTTTTTATAACTGAACTATGCATACAAAGTATCACCAGTATATTTTACTAAGATGATACCTTGTTTTGACAAATATAAAAGGGGATCACAGGTATCACATAATCTCTGTAATAAGTAAAACTCAAAGTGCTTAAAAATTTTTGTTTCTTAGGGTTGAAAGGAAGGTTAACAAAAATGTACATAAATATGTGGAAATTATAAATTGTCACACAGAAAGTCTTGACATATTCACACAGTGAGTATACAGAACTAATCATTTGTCCTTTATTTAAAAAAAGCAAAAAAAGAACTTGATTCTTGAACAAAATTGTCCGATATTCTAAATTGGTATAATCCAAATTAATGAGATTTAACAGAATTTATTTTCAAAGTTCATTTTATCATAATATCCTTTGGTAGTGAACCTTATTTTTTATTTCCATGTAAATGAGGAAAAGGAAGTTGAGAATTGTATGAGTCCTGATTTACCTAGTGGAAAGAGGAGGACATGTTTATGGTTTCCAGCAAAATATTCTGTCTTTGACTCATGCATGGGGAAAAAAGCTTCCAGAGCTTTATATTCTTCCACTTACTTTCAAGAATAAAATATGCCTTTTGGGCCATCATTTTTCAACTTTATCACATGAAATAATCTAACTAAATAAGATAATGCTTACTATCAAAGAAAAATAAGAAAGGACGATAGGGAAGAAGGGAAGAAAAAGATGAAGGAAGGGAGGGAAGAAAGATAAGAATAGGAAAGGAAGGAAGAAAGAAAAAGAAAAAAGAAAGTAAATAAAGGAGGAAAGAAAGAAAAAAGGAAATAAACCATAACTTTGGAACTTTGTCTAATCATTCCATGTGATTGTTAATTGCCAGAGGCATAGGACTGTGTTTTGATTGATATTCAATATTGTGGTAACTCAAAAGAAAAAGTCACCAAAAGAAACAAGTTTACTTCTTTTCTAATTATTACTATTAATAATTATTTGTCTAGTACTACTTTTTAATTTAATTCAGATTTATATAAAAGTGTGATGTTTTTTAATTCCAGCTTTTTCCATGAAAAATAAGTATGCCTGTGTTGGTGTGATTTTTTAAAAATACTAAACTATTTAGGGAAGATGAAAAAGGAATAGAAATGACACTATCAATCACAAACAACTATTAAATTATTTATTTAAATAAATATTTTAAAGAAACTTTGGGCTTTTAAGCGAATCATAAAATGAAGAGTTTTAGAGGATTACAGTATACCCTGAAAAGTTGGCAGTGTCAAATAGTCACCAGGCAAGCATTATTTTCTATCAATGATAGATTCGAAAACCATGAACCTTGAAGAACTCATAAAATATAATTGTGAAAATGTTATATACAAAACATTGATATTCTCTGTTAATTGGTTTGAACAAATGGCCAGATGTTAGGCACAGAAGAAAACAGCCCATGGTTTTCAAGCAATTGAGAATTGATTACATTTATATCATTCCCACCAAATAAACCTGATTGTTGCCATGCATGTAGCTCTGAGGTTGGCATGAATCTAAGTCACTTGAATCATAAACGTTAATGACATTGCACAAAAATTCTATATGAAAATAAGTAAAATGTAATAAATTCTGCACAAACATGAAAGAGATAGAAAGCAGATCTCTAGTAAAATAAAATTAGTATTAATCAATCAAAATAATCAATATTTTTGTCATACCTGCCTCATTTCTACTAGCTTTGCAGTTCTTGATTCCCCAGAAAAAGTTATTTTTTTTAGCTTAGTCCCTCCTGTTCTATGAACAATCTAAATCAGAGAGAGTAGTCAAAAATCATCATCTTCACAAAGGGGTATCTACTGGTATATCTGTTCAGCAACATGATACCTCAGTATTAATCTCTGAGTTCCTGCATTATTATTCCCGTCTTCTGTCTTACTAGCCTGGCATGAAAATTACATGTGTTTTACATTGACCACGGGTCATAGGAAGTGTTACCAGTACAAAGTTTTCCCTTCCTGTGCTGGATCCCATGTCTAATATGTACCCCATACATGGCTATCTGCTAGATTCTATTTGGGTACAAAGACTGGTTCCCATTCTCATCTTAGTGCCAGAAATGTGCCTTTATTTGGCAAATAAAATTCCCAGGAAACAAGCAACATTCCTAATCCAAGCTGTGATACCAAGGCCCAGATGCCCATGAAACAACCAGTTGTGGCCCCTGTCAATCTGCTTCCTTGAATTCTTTCCCATGTGCTTGACAAAAAAATGGTGAGAAGAAAGGAATAACTTGAATTTAAAATTGGGGTCATGAACCAAATAACAAACACAATGAAGTCCTGGAAAATTTCAGTGAAGAATTAATGAGCTAATCCAAGCCAGCTAATCTAAATTAATTCTAATCTGGGTGAGCTTTATTATCCAACAGATCAAATGGAATTGGATTAGCCAATAATATAGTCATAACCATCATCTAGGAGTGTGATTTCTTTACCAAGAAAATCCAAATGGGAATTATAGAATATGCACTCAGCCCTGGGAATGGGATTGGTAAGGGTATGGGTTCCTTAGGAAATTAGAAATAACAGTCAGAGGCAGGATTAAGTTCCACCAGAGACTTCTCTAGAAGGAATCAAGAACAAGAAGCTCTGACATAAATTTATTCAAGCACATTTGCATTAACAAAGAATACCTAGATTTAAATCTTTCATGTTCATTAGGAATGGAAGCAACAATGTCCAGATCTCACAAATGAAAAAAGACACTTCAAATATACTCAGGCAAGACTTTCCCTGCCTATGGATCTGAGAAGAGGAAATCCTAACTGATATTGGACCTTTGATCTAGTATCTCTACAATATGAATATGATACTTTCAAGACTTCCAAGTATTACAGCTACCAAATGATTGTCAAATATTATAAGTACTATATGAGTTTGAAATAGGTAAAGAGTTTTGTTAAACGAAACTCTTGCCTTGAAAAGGTGGAACTCAAGCTGAGATTTCAAGGATAAATAGGAAAAGTGAGGTACAATGATCAGGATATTCTACTGGAGGAGACACATGATAACCAAAGGCCTACGGGTAGAAATTTGCTTATATCTGGATGACTTGAAGCAGACCACTCTGTCATGGCTATATTGTGTTAATTTGTATTTAGATAATAAAATCCTGAAGAATAAGCATTAATTAGTACATAATCTTTGAAATTCTAATGAAACAAGTGAACTTTTAGAAGATCAACTGATTTTATTATTAATATATTTAATTGCAGCATGCTTACTATATACAATCCTAATACAGTGAAAATTGAGAATTTAAAAAATGTAGATAATAAGCAAAAATTCACGTTTGCTTGAATTATAAAGCTCAATAATTCAAGTCTTCATTTGACATTTTTATAATAATATTGCTGAAAATTGGGCAAAAGTGGTGGTCAGTAAATTCAAAAGTGAAAACTGAAAAAGAAAAAATTCTATTAGTGTGCTAAATTTCTACAGCATGTAAAATAATACTAATGTCATATTTGGTCTTGTTTTCTAATAGCTTAAACTAAAGATGAAGTCATCAATTTTATTTTCTCAAAAAATAGAATGTTTCATGAAATACTGTAATTTCAAAGTTAAACTATTCTGACTTCATAACACAGCCAAATGCCTTGAGGACATAAATGACACATAACTCTCATAACCTATAAAGCACATTGCTCTTATAAAAAAAAAAAAAAAAGGTTTCCATTAGTAGGTTGCCTCTAGTACCATGTTCAAAGGTTACTATAGCAACTCTTTTATGCAAATCAGCATGGGCAGTCTTTCACAACTCTCAGATGGTTGAAATAAGGGAAAAAATAAAGCAAATGGAAGATTTTTGGAGACTCTTCAGTAGTAAGTATTACTCCTTTGTCAGGTAGTTACTAAATATTTTTAATGCACCAATTCATTCAATCCACAAGGATGTGTTATGACTATTGGAATTAGTTTTCCTTTAAAGATGGATATTATATAGCAGAGCTACTAAATTAATCTCAGAAAACTTGTTAATCATTGTTTTTCTTATTAGCCAGCTTCCATAGAGAAAAGAGATCAGGCCAAACAATACCCATTAAAATTATATTGACAGATGGCACATTCTGGATATAAAAAGAACATGGGTTCTATGTATCTAGAGGCATTGCTGCAGTAAATAAGGAATGGTAAAGCTATAAGCTATTTTATCCTGGGGGATATAATTTGATGAAGAGTAAAACATGACCTCAGCCCTGTATAAATCATTACACATTCATAATTCCACAGTGTAGCCCTTGCTAACACTGAATCCATCTGAAAACTGTGTGTGAATCAGTTAATATATAAATACATTATATATATAAAATATGTATTTGTATGTGCATATTTATATACAAATGCACATATATGTGGTATGTTCAGGTGTGCATGTATGTAATTGTATATACATATATGTGTGACTACATATGTATGACTACACATGTATATGTATGCATGTGTGTATATATGCATGCACACACACACCAGGAGAAGTTAAAATTCTTCCAGAGAGCTCTCCGCGGTGCTGAACACAGATTGCCTGCATCCTTTACTTGTTTTTCTCTGCTGTTACAAGATATCTCTATACGTGGCAAGCACAGTGAGCACTAGCATTACTCCACATAGAAATTTCACTGTCAGTACATCACTTTCCATAGACATAATGCCAAGATGTCAGAGAAACAAACAAGCTGAAAACCTCTTGAAGTGCTGTCCAAAGTCTTTTGTAATAAGTAAACATGAAAATATTCCTATCGCAATAGCTACACATGAAAAAGCAATCATATAAAGAAGAATACAGTCTTAATACAAGGATTATAGGAAGTTAAGAAAAGCTGGAAACAAGAGCACAGTGAACCTACTCTACACCCTCTATCACACTAGGCCGAGTCTGGTGAAACAGAACACATTCATACACTACAAGTTATGTGAAGCAGATTTGCTACTTACAGATAGGCAGCAAGAAACAGAGGAAGCCTAGGATCCATTGTGAGCCAGTCCCCTAGGGCTCAAAAAGCTGCTCCTGGGTGAATGGAGTCTCAACTGCACATACCCCACTTGCATCAAAACTGAGGAAACTGGAAAGAAAGTCCACCCTGGGTTATGTACCTCAGGGGAAACATGATTCACTGTGAAAGACTGAAGGACATCAAGCTTTTAGAGGAGAGAGAAACAAAGCCTAGGCTGTCCAGGGAAGTTCCTCTGTAATTCAAGTTTTTATATTCCCTAGGAGGAACAGGAACAAGGTCCAGGCAATTTCAGGCAGTTTCTTTCTATCTTAGGATATTGCCTTCCCTGCACATTCTACAGTTTTTCTCGAGAAGTACAAGTAAAAAAAAAAGAGGGGAGAACATGCCAACCTAGAGACCTTTGCTGCAGGGAAACAGATAATTGAACTACAGTTTTCATAAATGCTAGCTAGCATAGTGCTTAAAAACTAAGTATACGATGTGCTGATTCAAGATGAAAAATTGCTTACATTTTCATAATAACTTCCTTGCCTCACACATCTTATTTTTTACTTGCCTTCAACTATTAAGGATGGTAAAGATCAGATGAACTTATATGAGAGGAAAATTACTATGTCTTCTCTTCTCCATCCCTACATTACCCTTTATGAATTCAGAAGAGCTATCTTCAACTGACTTTTGACTATTGATCTAGGCTTTCAGATTCCCAAGAAATAATCTGTTGTAGGAGTAATGGACAGTTATTCAAGAAACTGTTGGACACCATTCAATAAAAAAGGAAAATGTTTTTCTATTTTCGTATTTATTTCATTCATTGAAAACTTATTGAACAATAAGGGTGATCTCTTCCCTAAATATATCATCAGGTGGAAATGAGTTTAAATGAAGCCCATCACAAGAAGTAGATGCAGAAATAAATGAAAAATATAGTTCATATCACACTAGTCTGGAATAGCAAATTAATTCTAACACTTTCATAAATCAGACTTGTAATGGAAAACAATGTTGTTAATGAAAATACAAATTTCTAATATACAAATGAAACACCTTCTACCTTTACATCTCTGTCTGTTTAGAGGATATCTGGATATCTATAGTAGAGTGTCCTGTTTAGAGGATATCTGGATATCTACACTAGAGTGTCCTATTTATGTCAAGTCCTTAACAAATACTTGCAACTCACTAGCACTAGTATTAGGATACCAGTTATATGCTATTTTCCTTCTACCTAATATATCTACTCTATGTGATTCAACTATAATAAAAGACCAGTAAAACTTAATTTCAATTTATCTTTGTTTTATTTTATCTGATTTTTAGTTTTATTCTTACAAGAAATATTATTTCTTAATAATTCTCACATATTTCTTAAGGGTTGAAAGTCAATTTAAATGAGATACATTGAAGAAGGTCAAATAAGATCTGCATGTTTCTATTAAAGAACAGAGGATTTTGGGGGTTCCTTAAAGTTAGCATCATATGCTTATTCTCTATTTCCTAAAAATTTAATTCTGCAACAAAAAACCATGGGGCAAAAATTTTAAAACAGTACCATGAATGGGAAGTTGGTCATTAACTATTCAGTATAATTCATAAAATGTATTTTTCCTGATGCAGCTGAACCGTATTTATTTCCTGAGAGAATACAAGAGGTCAAATTCATATTATAAAATGGAAACTAAAATAGAAACTCTACTATCAGAAGTCACCACTCCAATTATGCATGGCATGCTCAGACTATTGCCAGCCCTCACAATGAAGCAGAAGTTGTATAGTCACCTCTATAACATGATCATAAAAAATACACTCCATAGTATTTCAGAATTACCAAATAGCAGCCAGTAAAGTCCATAGCAATACTAGAGTGGAACCGTTTGTAAATATTTTCAAAAGCATCCTTCGTAGATCCATGGGGATTTTTCCATGATCTTAGAAGAGCATTCTGAAGGTCAGGATACATTTTAGTTAGACATAGATTAAGTAGACAAGAAATGGCATAAAAACGTCATCTTGGAACAACAGTACTAGGTTAACAAAAATATATTCCTTTGAAAAGGATCCAGTATACTACCTTCCTGAGTGAAGTATCTCCACGTATAGGGATGACACAGGCTTTGACAGTGTCTTCATTATACCATCAATTAAGCACTCAAGACAAACACTAATGGGTAACGAATTACAAAAGTTCTAAAAAACATTTATATCCTGTTGTCGATGTGGTACCACGTGATAACCTATTTTGGAAAACTCAGAAAAAGAGTTCAAAGGTTCAAAAACACTGAAAAAAATAATAGTATAATAGCCACAAGTTTTACAGTGGCTGCTATATGTCAGGCAGTTTACATAAATTTCTTCAAACATTGGTATATTTTTCTCACATATTACAGACGAAAAAAGATGAGGGTCAGAGGAAATAAAGCAATTTGTCTAAGATTGTTCAAAACCGTGATTTGAAAAAGATCCATAGTCAAATTCTACAAGACCTGCAAAGAAAAAATTTGTACCTATCTTACTGAAACTGTTTCATAACATTTAGAAGAAGGGAATCCTCCCTAACTCACTCTATGAAGCCAGTATCACCCTGATACCAAAGCCAGGAAAAGACACAAAGAAAAAATAAAACTACAGACCAATATCCCTAATGAACACAGATGCAAAAATACTGAACAAAATACTAGGAAATAGAATCCAACAGCACACCAAATAATAATAATAATAATAATTTACCATGATTGAGTGGGTTTCATCCCAGGGATGCATGGATGGTTCAACATAGGCAAATCAATCAATGTGATTCACCACATAAACAAAATTAAAAACAAAAACTACATGATCATTTCAATAGATGCAGAAAAAGGGTTTGATAAAATCCAGAACCTTCATGATAAAAACCCTTAACAAACTAAGAAGAGAAGGAACATATTTCAAAATAATAAAAGCCATATATGACAAACTCATAGCCAACATCATACTCAATGGGGTAAAGTTGAAAATATTGCCCATAAGAACTGGAACAAGACAAAATTGCCCACTTTCACCATTTCTATTCAACATGGTACTGAAAGTCCTAGCCAGAGCAACCAGGCAAGACAAAGAAATAAAGGATATACGAATTGGGAAAGAGGAGGTCAAATGATCCCTGTTTGCTGATGATAGGATTTTGCATCTAGAAATCCTAAAGATTCCTCCAAAAGACTCCTAGAATTGATAAATAAATTCAGTAAAGTCTCAGGTTACAAAATTAATGTTCAAAAATCAGTTGCATTTCTATATGCTAATATCAGCCAAACTGAGAATCAAATCAAGAACTCAATACCACTTATGATAGCAGCAAAAATTAAAAATAAAATAAAATACCTAGGAATAAACTTAATAAACTTAAGGAGGTGCAAGAACTCTACCAGGGGAACTACAAAACACTGATGAAAGAAATTGTTGATGACAGGAACACGTGGGAAAACATCCCATGCTCATGTATTGGAAGAACAAATGTTGTTAAAATGACCATATTTCCCAAAGTGATATACAGATTCAATGCAATTCCCATAAAAATATCAATGCGATTTTTCAGATAATTATTTTTAAAAATCCTAAATTTCATATGGAACGAAAAAAGAGCTGGAATAGCCAAAACAATTCTAAGCAAAAAGAACAAATCTGGAGGCATCATATTACCCAACTTCAAATTACACTAGAAGACTATAGTAACCAAAACAGCTTGGAACTGGTACAAAAATAGACACATAGATGAATGGAACAGAGTAGATAACCCAGAAGTAAAAACATATGGAACAGAGTAGATAACCCAGAAGTAAAAACATATGGAACAGAGTAGATAACCCAGAAGTAAAAACATATACCTATAACCAACTGATCTTTGACAAACTAGACAAAAACATAAACTGGGGAAAGCACCTCCTATTCAACAAATGATGCTAGGAAAATGGGAGAAACATATGCAAAAGAATGAAACTGAATCCCTATCTCTCACTATATATAAAAATTAACTCAAGATGGATTAAAGATTTAAATGTAAGATCTGACGCCATAAAAACCCTAGAAGAAAACTTAGGAAGGATTCTTCTGGACATTGGCCTGGGCAACAAATTTATGACTAAGACACCTAAAGGAAATGTAACAAAAACAAATGAGACAAGTGGAGCCCATTCTTCCAATCTTGTGGTGCCTCACTTTGGATAATGGGCTTAAGTTTAATCCAGGAAAGTATAAGAGGTTCTAGATAACTGTCATTTCTTATGATTGAGTAACATTCCATTGTATACATATACCAAATTTTATTAATCCATTCATGAATTGACAGGCACTTGGGTTGTTTCTATATCCTTGCAATAGTGAATTGTGCTGCCATAAACATTCGGGTGCAGATGTCTTTATCATAGAATGTTTTTTGCTCTTTTGGATAGATGCCTAATAGTGCTATTGCTGGATTGAAATGGGGGTTATGGATGAAAAATTACCTGTTGAGTACAATGTATAGCATTTGGGTGACTGGTACACTAAAAGCCCAGACTTCACTACTGTGTAAAGCATTCATGTAACAAAAACCACTTGTACCCCCTAAATCTATTGAAAAAATAAATAAATAAAGAGGAAAAAAAAACAAAACAAATGAGACAAATTAAAAAAATGTTTGCACAGCACAAAAGACAATCAAAGAGTAAACAGACAACCTACAGTATGGGAGAAAAATATTCACAAACCATACATCCAAAAAAGAATTGATGTCCAGAATCTATAAGGAACAAATCAGCAAGAAAAAAAAAATACATTAAAAAGTAGGTAAAAGATGCCACCTTACCCTTATCATAATGGCCATTATTAAAATTCAAAATGAAATAGATGCTGGCATGGATGCAGAGAGAAAGGAACACTTACACACTGTTAGTGTATATTTTATATATAATAAATACACACATGTACATACACCATGAAGTACTATTCAGCCATAAGAAGCAATGAAATAATGTCATTTGCAGCAACTTGGATGGGACTGGAGACCACTATTCTAAGTGAAGTATCTCAGTAATATAAAATCAAACACCATATGTTCTCACTAATAAGTGGTAACTTATGGTTACACATGGGCACAAAGCTATATAAAGGACAGGAGAAACCAAAAAGGGGGGAGTTTAGAAGGGTGGGTATAGGATAAAAACATACCTGTTGGGTACAATGACACTATTCTGGTGATGGGCACACCAAAATCCTTAAATTAAGCATTATATAAGACATCAATGTAACACAAATACTTTTATCCCTAAGTTAATATTTTGAAATTATAAAAATGTGGGCAAAAGATATGAACACATATTTTTCGATATAAAAATGGCCAAAAAACATATGAAAAAAATGCTCAATATCACTAATCATCAGAAAATGCAAATTAAAACCAGAATGAGATATCACCTTACCCCTGTCATAATGGCCATTATTAAAAAGTCAAAAAGCAATAGATATTG
>NW_012147841.1:2601037-2609341 GCF_000956105.1 Propithecus coquereli
AAAAAAAAAAAAAAAAAAAGGGAAAGCTTATACACTGTTGGTGGGAATGGAAACTAGTACAACTTCTATGGAAAATAGCATAGAAATTCCTCAAAGAACAAAAAGTAGACCTACCATTTGATCCAGCAATGCCACTACTGAGTATCTATCCAAAGGAAACTAAGTGATTTTATTAAAAAAGACTCATGCACTCATGTGTTCATGGCAGTACAATTCATGATTGCAATATGAAATTAACCTAAGTGTCTATCAACTCCTAAGTGCATAAAGAAAATGTGCTATATACACATCATGGAATACTACTCAGCCATAAAAATGAATGAAATAATGTCTTTCATAGCAACTTGGATGTAACTGGAAACCATTATCCTAAGTGAAGTATCTCAGGAATGGAAAAATTATATTGCATGTACTTACTTATAAGTGGGAGCTGAACAATGGGCATACATGGTCATACAGAGGGGCATAATGAACTTTGTAGACTTGGCATTGGGAAGGTGAGAGGAGGGGGAGGGATAAAAAAATTACCTATGGGGTACAATGTATACTATTTGGGTGGTAGATACACTAATAGCCCTGACTTCATCACTGTACAGTTCATCCATGTATCAAAAAGCCACTTGTACCCCTAAAACTATTGAAATTTTTTAAAAAAAGACATGATTTGAGGGATATTTTCACTATCCTCACACAGCTGTTAGGAGTGACTTATTATTATATTTGGCCTTTACATGAGAGCCATATGGAAGGAAGAAAGGAAGGAAGGGAGGGAGGGAAGGAGAGAATGGAAAGAAAGGGAAGGGAAAATTTTAAAAGGAAAATGTCTGTTGATCACTGCAAAGCAATTCTGTATATTTCCTTTTGAAGCCAATATAAAGACAAATAAGCTATTAAGTCCAATGGGGAAAAATATGATAACTCAGAAAGCTAAATAGACATCTAGGTAATATTAAATACATAGATATGACAATGATAAAATTACTATTTACTGAGTTCTGTGCCCCATGTTCTGAAGTGGGGGACTTTTTTGCAACTACATTATTCTATTTCATTTCTAAAAACAAACCTGTAAGCTAGTTACTAATATTATGTCTATTTTACAAATGAAGAAACTGAGGCCAAAGAACATGAAGAAACTTAGCAAAGATTCCATGGCTAGTTAGTGGAAGCTCCAGGATTTGAAACCCAGGGTGTTTGACACGGAGATTATATTCTAAATACTACTGTCTGGCAGTCTATATCATTTCATCTATTACTGTGATACTTCCATTCTCTCAATATTTAAAAGATGTCATTAGATATACTAAAATAACACACAAAATAATAACCCTGATTATTGTCCCCCATAATAATCATTATTTTGTTTTGCTTTTCCCTCTACTAAGAAAGTGTCCCCTTGCTTTATTATCTGGTTATATTAATATGTTTTATCATACAAAACATATTGTAAGCGTTCAAAAAAATAGAAGTAATATTTTTCTGGAGTTCTATAGTATCTATTTTTCTCTTAAATTAGTAATAATGTAACATGTCCATAGTACTTTAGAGCTTCCAAAGGGCTTCTAAAATTTAAAACTTTCTTTATCTACACACAATCTATTTTTGTTCACAAATTTTGAAATTCAGGTTTAGAGCAGATAAATGTCTTACTTAATATCACGCAATAAGAGATCAAAGCAGATTTTAGCCTGAGACTTCTTACCATGAAGCACTTTCTAATATGTCATTATTTTTTATAATTTATACTACTTTATAAAGAGTATGCATTTATAAATTTAATTCAGTCACCTTTATTTTTTTAAAAAAGATATCTTTATTTCTAAGAGCTCTACAACTGACCCATTGCCAAAGCATTTGTCTACACATACAGAGATACATTTAATTTGTTCACGAAACTGAAATTCAGACTTGAAAGTAACCACTTGCTATTTTGCTTGGGGCAAATAAAAGTATATAGTCCTATAAAAAGAAAAAAGAATACAGAATTCATGTTTTCATTACTGGCCTTAGAAAGCAAATCCAAATGTAAGTTTTGTGTGGGGCTGGCTAATGATGTGTACCCCTGTCTTTTTTTTCTAATTCAAAGCATAGCTACTGTTTGCATGTAGGAAAGCTGACAATACACAAAGTTCCACATTTTAATTCAACAAGTTAATAGCACAATGTGCCACAAACTGTATTTCCGCAACATTCTCTAAAAGCGAGGTCATTCACAAATTGCCTATGTGGTTCAAAACATGACAAAGTGCCGATCTTTCTTATTTATTTAGCTGTACTAGTGTTTTACACTAGCAAGACAAAAGCTATAGTGGGGATCTAGGGTGTCCTTAATTCCCAGTATGTTTTCAGCAGTCATGCTCAGGCAAAGCTATGGACAACTGTTTATAATTAGGCAACAGCTTCTATTTTGCTGCCCAGTTTGAATATGGCGGAGTAAGCGGGAATTGAAGCTTCCCTCCACTGGAACCAGTGATCCAACCTTAGGCTCTACTTTGGGGTAGACAAGACTTTGTGAAGACCTTAAAACTCTCTTTTTTTCCCCCTATCTACACTTCTTGTGAAGAGAAATTGAGACTCTACTGTTGAAAGTGCTTTGAAAGTATTTTTATAGCCTACATCTGACTACAGTGAACAACTTCAAAGGGAAACTAACTCTATTTATATTTTAAGAGTAAAAGCTTGTTTTACAAAATCAACTCAGTGAATACAGAAAAATCTTGTCCTCTTTCCTTAGCAAGACTTGGAACATATTACACATGTCTACCTTTAATGTATAGTTTTTATGATATAATAATCAGCTTTTGTCATAATCTATAAACCTCATTTATATTCTATAAATCCTTTTTATTTTTTGTTTCCTTGAATTCCTAAGTTTTTTTCTAGAATTATAATTGTATAATTATTCACTATTGAGGGATTGAAAAGATTGGAATATAATTTTAAATAAATTATTTTCCAATCTTCTACATGTGGCTATCCAATTTTCCCAGTGTAGGGAATCTTTTCCCCAGTGTAACTTGTTGTTTGTTTTGCCAAAGATCAAATGGCAATATATGGATGGTTTTATATATGGGTTCTCTGCTCTGTTCCATTGGTCTATGTCTCATTTTTGTGCCAGTACAATGTTGTTTTTGTTACTGTAACCTTGTAGTATAGCTTAAAGTCTGGTAGAGTGACACCTCCAGATTTGTTTCTTTTGCTTAATGTTCCTTTGGCTATTTGTACTCTTTTCTGGTTCCAAATGAAGCACAGAACTACTTTGTCTAGATCTGTGAAAAATGACATTGGTATTTTGATGGGGAGTTCACTGAATCTGTAAATCACTTGGGGTAGTATGGACATTTTAACAGGATCCATATCTCTCAACACTCATTAAAATTAATTCAAGATGGATAACAGACTTAAACCTAAGACATGAAACCATAAGAACTCTAGAAGAAAATGTTGGAAAAATTCTTCTGGATATTGTCTTAGGCAAAGAATTTATGAAGAAGTGTCAATCAAAGCAACAACGAAATTAAATAAATGGGACTTGGTTAAATTAAATACTTCTGCACAGCAAAGGAAACAATCAACAAAGTGAACAGACAACCTACAGAATGAGAGAAAATATTTGCATGCCAAATATCCAAAAAGTATAATAACCAGAATCTACAAAGAATTCAAGCAAATCAGCAATAAAAAATCAAACAACCCCATTAAAAAGTGGGCAAAAGACATGAACAGAAGCTTTTCAAAAGAAGGTAGATAAATGACCAATAAAAATGAAAAAAATGCTCAACGTCACTAATAATCTGAGAAATGTAAATCAAAACCACAATGAGATATCGCCTAACCCCAGGGAGAATGGCTTTTATCAAAAAGTCCCAAAACAATAGATGCTGGCATGGATGCAGAAAGAAAGGAACATTTATACATTCTTGGTGGAACTGCAAACTAATGCAACCTCTATGGAAAATAGTATGGAGATATCTCAAAGAACTAAGAGCAGAACTATCATTTGATCCTGCAATCCCACTATTGGGTATTTATCCAAAGGAAAAAAAATCATTCTATCAAGAAGACACTCGCACTCGAATGTTTATTACAGCACAGTTCACAATCACAGACATGTGGAATCAACCCAAGTGCCCATCGATTCATGAATGGATTAATGAAACATGGTATGTATGTATGCATACACACACACGCACACACACACAAACACACACACACACACACCATGAAGTACTACTAAGCCATAAAAAAGAATTAATACCTTTTGTAACAATCTGGATGGAACTGGAGACCATTCTCCTAAGTGAAGTATTGCAAGAATGGAAAAACAAATACATGTACTCACTATTAAATTGGAACTAACTGAACAGCACTCACGTGCACAATAAGAAGTAAAACTCAAGGGAAATCAAACAGGTAGGGGAAGGAAGGAGGGGAATGGTTGAAATCATACCTAATGGGTACAATGCACACTATCTGGGAGATGGGCACACTTATAACTTTGTCTCAAGCAATACAAAAGCAATCCATATAACCAAAGCATTTGTACCCACATAATATTCTGAAATAAAAAAAAATAAAAAATTAAAGAAATTATTTTTACAAAAACATTTTAACATGATAGTGCATTATTATGAGAAGGATTTAAAGGTAATATCTGAGTATTTTCCAAAAAGATTTTATATAACAATATTTTATACAATTATCCCATTCTTATCTTACCATATGAGCCAATATCCCATCACTGATGGCCATTGAGAAGACAGGTTAGTGTATGGGAGTATATAGGTACATGTCATTCTTTTTTAGCTGTTCATTAGTTGAATCCTCTTCCAATGTTTACAAGGAAATCCACCTTTTAAATGTTTTCACACACCATAGGATCTTAAAATGCCAGAAACTCATCTCTGAAGCTCTAATGGATATAGTTAGTAAGTGTGTGACCTAGATTCACCAATGCAATATATGTATCCAAATATCCAAGCAGGAGATAGTGAAATAAATGAGTGATGGAATACCTGGAGGTAGTGATATTATCCAGAGTCTGGAGCTAGAAATATTGATGGTGCAGGCTTTTTTGACTAATATTTGGTCATGAAACTAGGGTGACTATCCTGTACCATTTCTGAGTTGTAATTTGGAACAAATTTTTTCTAATCACGTAATCCTCAATCTAAGATTCCATTCCTTCCTATTGATTCTATGAGCACCAAAATTCTCCTAATAAAATAAGAGTCCTGTCATATTCTTAAATCCATTTTGTGAGGTTTGATTTCTTGGAATCTAAAACACTACAAATTAAATAGTATATGATGCAGACTGCTATCCAGAATGACACTTCAAATATATTCAACATTGAGCATTTAAGAATAGAAAATACTCCATGGTATACATATACCACAGTTTATTAATCCACTCATGTATTGATGGACACTTGGGTTGTTTCCACATCTTTGCAATTGTGAATTGTGCTGCTATGAACATTCGAGTGCAGGTGTCTTTTTCATAGAGCGACTTTTTCTCTTTTGGGTAGATGAAAAAAAAATATAGTGTGGACATACTGAATTGCTCAATAAAACTCATTTATATTCAAAAATAAAAAAAAAGAATAGAAAATAAAACAAGACCTTAAAATTATAGATACCAGATGTCACATAAAAGAGATACAAGATAGAAAATTGCTATTGTAGTATAAACTAATCTCTAAGAGCCCTAAATCAAAAGTTAAACACAAAGTGTTTCATGATATTTTTTTTTCTTAAATAAAAGATGTTCAAGGACAATTGTATACCTTAATCAAGCCAGATTTGATTCTACAACTCATTCTGATTGAATATTCCATTTTAAAGATCTCGACTCTTATCCTTCCGAAAAATCAAGATAGAGTCAA
The DNA here is from genome assembly GCF_000956105.1 of Propithecus coquereli. NCBI lineage: Eukaryota > Metazoa > Chordata > Mammalia > Primates > Indriidae > Propithecus > Propithecus coquereli. The sequence goes on from NW_012147841.1 coordinate 2,606,925, forward strand.
AGTAAGAAAACACTAAAGTAAAGGGATTTATTTTTTATCACTCAAAAACTTTAGCATAGTCCATTTAATATATAGATCATTATTCTTTAAAAAGGAAAATGAATCTACAATGTGATGATGTCATCTGTTAAAAAACACAACTAGAAATCAATTATAAGTGATGTCCAAATAAAAAGCATGAATTTTATTTTTTTCAAAAATGTATTCCATGTTACTTAAGGATTTTTACTTTCTACTTTTCTTCTAAATGATTTTATATTATGGTGAAGCCTAACTTATTCTATTCTACACAAAATGTTTCGACAGACATTTTCCATCTACTGCTCTCAGATTATATCCACCCAAGATGAGATGTCTGAATTAAAAAATTAAAAATTCTTGGGGAAGAGCATTTGGGGCTATGGGAACACAAGTGCTCATGGAAGAGCAAAGAGGCAGGGCAGCTGGCGCGTGGAGAGAAAAAGGGTTAGATATAGAGAAAGAGGGCAGAGAGGTTGCCTGTGGAGGCTGGGGTGGGAACATGAGAAACTGCTGGGAGTTCTGACTTACATTGGAAGAGACTCACACAGGCAGCTGTGTTGAAAAGAAATTGAAGTTGTCTTGGGATATTCACAATTCACTTTAGCATGTTAAAGGCTCCAGAAACCCCAGTATTATGTTTGTTTAACATTGTTTAACAAGTACTTTACAGGCTTATTTAAAGATAGATCCCTTTCTTCCAGGAACTCCCATTGACTTCAAGTGGAAATCAGCCCTGCTGAAAGGACTGTAACATCCTGAAGGTCATAAACAAGGCCAACATAAGGCCAAGCCACAGCTGCAAAATTACTGACATTGAGTAATTCTTTCTTATAAACTCCTTCCCCAGACCCACTCCATTCCACCACTTCCTGAACAAAGATTTCTGAGATACCCAGTGATTAAACCACCCTGCTCTATGGCACATCCTGTCCTGACCCGATTCCTGTTTCTCCTACCCTTCCCACCTTAGAATCACTTAAAATAAAACAACTTAAAAATTAATACTCTAAGTTCTTCTAAATTCACAAATATGTGGCATTCTGCTAATAAAATATTTGAGGAAAATTAATCTTGAAAGAAGTTACTTGAAGCTCACTGCCTGGTACTACTTGTTTGAACAGATCAGGGAGACTGGAAAGCTGGGGGCTTCAGCAGTGATCATTGCAAATTAGCAAGAAGCTTCATCTTTTCTAACTGCTTTAGATAATGTTTCTTTATTTGCAAGAGTGTACTTTAGAGAATTCTAGGAAATTTTTCTTTTTTTTGCATGCTATTGGGAGGATACTCAAGGAGGTGGAGAATATGGACTCTCATCTCATCAGCTGAATTATCAATAAATATCAATGCCTATTTTAAATATAGAAAAACCCAACTTGAAGCCATGTAAGTTTGAAATCCAGGCTGGAGAAAGAAGTAAGGAGAGAAGAAAAGATGGAATTGGTATTCTCCTGGCCATCTCTAGCACTGAAGCTTCCAATCACAGAGGATAAATTTGGACTTAACTTCAGGAAGTGACAAAGAAAAACAATTAACTTCCTTCTATAATTTTTGATGAGATAAATTTAAAGTACAAATTAAACCCTTGCTTTAATTTCCATCTGCAAATTAAATGATTTAGAAATACTGCAATTTCCTTCTGTAATTGATGTAAATAATCCTTGGGATAATATTCCTTGTCATGACTCTTGTGATAAATGATAAAATCTCTTGGTAATTGCCCTCATGAGAAATAATCAGATCTTTTGTCAAATTCCCTGACTCCTGGAAAGGAAAAAAAAATAGTTTGAGTAGTATTGTCTTAATTTTACCTGACTAAGAAACACACATATACCACACTCACAGAGATCTTTCATAGGTTGCTTTGGGTACTTATATTTACTGAATACTAATGTTAAGTGTTATTGGTTCTAGCTTTGCTGAGATCAGTTTTTAAATGAAACACTAAAATTACAAAACATGATGTAATTCTCTTTGTGAGAGGAAAGGCATCTTGCATATTATTGGGGGCTTTCAGAGTCTTTCATCCTTACTTCAGAAAGATTCATGTTTTTGCCAGTTGATTTCAAGACTAGTATACTGACAGGTTACAAAATCTTGTACAAATATAACTATTTTCTATGAGAAGAATGTATTTCTTTTTTATAGCTCTGATTCAATAATAAGGGCTATATAATTTGCCACATCAGGCCTCTTCTGGATCACAAAGGCTCTAGTTATTCCCTTTAAAGAAAATGTTTCATAGATGAACAGTGCTCTCCTGTGATCAAAGAAAGGAACTGCTTGCATCATAAAACAGGTAATTACTGTCTTTTTATTGCCAATGTTTCACCTCCTGTTTTCCTATGGTTATTAGCAGGATTATCTTCTGTACGTATTATACCCATTATTGCTTAGAG
>NW_012147841.1:2612270-2613500 GCF_000956105.1 Propithecus coquereli
TTTTTTTTTTTTTTGCTAGAGTCACCTAAGAAGTTAACCAAGAATAAGTTTATTTAGGGGCTTTATAGATTTGTTTTTTCTTTTAACTCAGGACTCTCATGATTGGTAGAGTAGTATCTAGAGGGCAAGGCTACATACACATCAAGAAATAGGAAAATCAATCAAATAATAGTATGTATGTGGGTGTGCACATACCTACCTGGGTGTATGTGTTTGTGTGAATGTAGTACTACCCACCCCAATTGAATAGTCATAATTCTCAAAGTGTTATAATAGTTGTAAATTTATATTTCACAAATCAAAAGTAAAGTATTTTCTCTTAGGATAGGAAACTTGCAAGCTATTGACAAGGCTATGATGACAAGGAAATCTACTGGACAATGTCCTCTTTCAGAGCAAAATAAATTTGTCTTATGGATCTTTCAGGGGGATAGTGAGATGGTGTAGCACTGCGGTCCCGACTGCCAGGCAATGGACAGGTATGGGTTATTGGACTGTTAGAAACCAGGCCACACAACAGGAGGTGAACAGAGAGTGAATAGTGAAGAAGCTTCATCTTTATTTACAGCCACTCCCCATTGCTCACATCACGTCACAAGCTCCGCCTCCTGTCAGATCAGCAGTGGCATTAGATTCTCATAGGAGCACAAACCCTACTGTAAAGTATGCATGGGAGGGATCTAGACTGTGTGCTCCTTATGAGAATCTAATGCCTGACAATCTGAAGTGGAGCTAAGGAGGTGATGCTAGAGTTGGGCAGCAACTGCAAATACAGATTATCATTAGCAAGAGAGGTTTGATTTCACAATAAATGTAATGCTCTTGAATCATCCTGAAACTGCATCCCCAACCCCACCCTGGTCTGTGGAAAAATTGTCTCCCATGAAACCTGGTGCCAAAAAGGTTGGGGATCACTGGTGTAGCAAACTGGAAGGGCACAGGATGAACAGAGAAATAACTGGGTTTAATCTAGATTCTGTCTCTACTATCTGTGTGAACTTCTGTTTACTAAATTTATCTGAACCTTAATTTCTGTGCCTATAAAATGGAAATGGTAATACCTACCATTTAGAACTGTTTTAAGGATTAAACTTATTACTTTATTCATTTAGCACCTATTTAGAAAATTCTTTTTCCCTGCCAGACATATAAATACTTAATGAATGAATGGTGGAAGTAAAGAAGGAAAGAAGGAAGGAAGGAAGGGAAGAAACTGAATTACTTGTTTGT